>NW_014554606.1:736648-859613 GCF_001313825.1 Dinoponera quadriceps | reverse complement strand
CCCCCCCCCCCATGGGGAGAGGGGAAGAGAAGCGACAACTTTTCGGTATTTTGTCACCGCTTTCGCGCGCGAAGTTACAGCTGCAAGACGAGAGAGAGAGACGTAACTTTGACCTCTAACGATCCGGGCGGCCGGTGAGAAGGAAAGGGAACAACAGGGGGAATTATCCTTCCGTAGCGGGCGACGTTTATGCAACTCGCGCGTAATTTGCGTAGCTTGTCGTCACGGTTGTCTCGTACGTCGTCCGCGGTCTCGCGCCTCCGTCCGGATAATCCTCGGCAAATAAACTCACTCCTCCGCTGGCTCGGTCACATATCTCTAGAATAGAGTCCTCCTCACACGCGCGGAGGGACGACACGAAGTGAAATTATATTCCCATACGGGGCGACGCGAAGTTTCCGCGCCGGTTTCTCGTTGCGCGACACGCGAACGTCTAACGTATTTAATGTCCACGACCTACTTCCCTTGTCTCCGGAGAGAGAAGAGAGAGGGAGACGGGGAGAGAGCTGGGAGATCGCTATCTCTCGTGTATTCGCCTCCCAATTCGGAAACTAACTCGCATCCGAAACTTCCGTAAGAGCGGATGCGAGCGAACAGCCCGTGCCGGAATATCGGCGTGTCGTCGTGTCTCGTTTTTTTTCTTTCTCTTTTCTCTCTCTCTCTCTCTCTCTCTCTGTCTCTTTCTCCCTATCTTCATCGCGTTGAACGCGCGGAAACTTTCCTTCGTTTAACGGCGAATTAACCGAGTTTCCGGGAAACGCAGCGACGAGAGAGCGTTGTCAAACCGGGGCTAGGGGGGAGGGAGTGGATGCAAAATTCACGACGCGCCTCCTATACGCGCCTCGGGAAAATAGGAAACTTTCATGGCGCATCGCGTCACGACACCTCGTTTATATCTTTCGCTATATCTTTTTTTCCCCCTCACCGCTTCGATCCCCTCATTTCCGTGCCATCGCCCTCCCGGTTTCGAAAAGGACAACAAGGTAGCAGCTTATTCAAATCGAGGCGCACGCATGCGCGTTGCAAATCCGAGAACGGCGTTGTGGAGGCCGCCGGAAAAATCGTATGAATGGATATTGTCGAGTCGAGTGCGCGACTCACCTGCCGTCTATTGACATAACGTTTCCTTTTCTCTCTGATTTTTTCGCTACACCGGCCGGTGGGAATAACAATGTTTTAGGCGCGATTTATCCTCGCTGTCATTATTTCGGGACGCGACTCGTCCGTCGTTCTCGGACAATTAATCGCGATATTTCGAGCGGCGGGATCCGTCGCGGCGCGACGTCTCAAAATAATGCCGCATTCTCCGATTGTGAGAATAACTCGGCGCGTGTCAAAATAATCCAGCGCGTTCTTCCGAGAAGTGTTGTCGTTACGCGCATTGCGTGCGCCCGCGGAACGTCGTCCGTTTATCAACAGGCTTCGGTAATAATAAATGACAATTAAGCGTGACGCCGCGGGAGAGAGATCGGGCAAAACGGGATACGTCGATGATGCCGGAGCGACGTCGTTACGCATTGCCTCATTGCCGTGCGTAGCGCTATTTAAATGGAAATCCGAGATCGGGCGATCCACTTTCTGCGGCGCGGGTAACATTATCGTCCATCGTTTCGATACGACCGTTCTTCGGCCATTCGATACCCTTGGAAGGCTTGCGCGCGACACTGCGCCCACTGTTATCGGATCGTCGGACTGCGCGTTTAACCGCGCGTTTTCATTCCGCCAGTTAACATTTGCGTGTGCTGAATCGCGTTTCATTGCTGATACCGTTGAGTCATAAACCAGTTCGATCTACCTTATCGGGTTGCTCGGGAAAACGCGAAAATCCGATGGCCGAGAAATTGATGAGAGGAAAAGAACACGCACGTGCGTGTGTCGTCTGTCGCTTCGTACATAAAATGTTGAAAGTAGCCGCACTTTCAATTGCCTCTCGTGTTTGTCTAATTTTTAGAATCAATCGGTTCCCTTTTAGTTTTTCCCCGCTTTTTTTTTTTTACATTCGAACGTAGACAACTTACAAACTCTCATTATCCGTCTTGCTTCCGTTTTATCCACGCCGTTTCGCCTCTCGTGAAAGCACGCAAAGACGCGTGAAATTTTCCGTCCTCTCTCTCTCGCTTTCAAAGCGTCGGTGAATTCATATCGAGCCCGAAACAATAACAGCCCCGGCGGCTCCGATGAGCGGCGCCGTGCACGGGCCCGGTTTAATTTGAAAATTCAATTAACGTCCTGAAAGGATTTGCGGTTACTATAATGGCGCGCGAGGCTTCCTCGGCGTGCAGTAAATATAACAGCCCGGCGGTAGAGTCGGACACGTCCGTATACACGTCGCAGTCCGAAATACGAGTGATCCTAACCATCATGGAAGTGTCTGGATATACACACCGGTATTCCGCTCGAGCGATGCGGTAACGGCCGTCCGGTAATACTCGTGCGGAATTCCGGAGCAGCTGTTATCTCTAATCTGAGGCTGTGTGATACGCATTTTTTTGCCGATCATCAAAGCACGGCACTTTCGTGTATCTCCGTGTTCGAGACGAACGACGACGTATTCCCCTCCCCCCCTCCCCGTGGCAATATTTTCCTCAGTCACGTGTCATCGTCATATTTCCATTCCGCATGCATGGCATGCATATTTCCATTCGTGTGTCGATCTGTCTCGACGGTTCTCACTTCTGACTTCTCATTCGATACGACGGCTTTATCGCCGCCGTGCTTTAATGCCCCGCGATTCGCTCTTTACGATACTATTGGTACTCCGGTTGTGCCGGTGCTCATTTTTCTTCGTTGCGTTTCCGGCCGTTTCTCGGCGATAACGTTAATGTTCCCGTACGCCATTAAAAAGCAAACTGTGTCGTCGGCGAGGAGGGAGGGGGAGGGTGTGAAAACGCGAAGAGAGCACCGGCGATGGGCATCGAGCCGTGAGAGAAGACCGTATCCTGAAGACTGGGGGCCAGTTTCTCCCCGACAGTGTGTTCGAGAGAGTGTTCGGGACGAAAGGGAAGAACGCTAGTACGAATACAGAGTACTAGTACGGCTATTTTTATGTTCACTCGTTTCTGCAAACGGGGTTCGCCTGAACTTTCCGAATTACCATTACCGGCTCGCGATAGAGCCTGTTAACGGAAACGTCGTGCGATAACAATGTACCGGCTCGTGCTGTGACAATCTCTTTTTCAGAGGGATCTCCCTCGATTCTCCCTCGGGTAATTTCTTACGGAAACGCTTGGCGACGTTCGATCGAGAAACAGGCGCGATTCCTCGTAGCAAAGCGACGCCAATTTGCCCAGCATTTGTATCTATTCTTAATTCGCCCGAAGAGGCTTGTCGGCAGATGGGATTTCGAACGCGCTAAAGATACACGCACCTTCGTTTCCCGGCTTATAGGGAATATATGCGTGCGCTCGTGATCGGACGTTTCCGTTGTTAAAAATTCCCACAAAAACGCGCCCCTTATCGCCGGCAATTGTAACTCATCATCGCGAAGAACAGCGCGCGTCAGATGGAGCCGGCGATAATGTTGTATCGCGACGGGGATTATATAATGAGTGCAAAGATATTCATGCATGCATAAATCATCTCGGCCGGGGGCGACCCGTGAGAAAATCACGGACGCTTTTCGCATGGCCCGTTCGAAACGGACGGGTCGCCGCCGTAAATCAATCGCGACCGGCGGGAATAATTTATCGGTTAATTCCGATCCAGAGTGCCCCGATCGAATCTCGCCGCGCTGATTGTTCCGACCGGGGAGCGACGGGTGACCTGCTTTTCCGCGCCGACTTCCGGCACGT
The DNA here is from genome assembly GCF_001313825.1 of Dinoponera quadriceps. Taxonomy (NCBI): domain Eukaryota; kingdom Metazoa; phylum Arthropoda; class Insecta; order Hymenoptera; family Formicidae; genus Dinoponera; species Dinoponera quadriceps. The sequence continues at coordinate 855,822 of NW_014554606.1, read as the reverse complement.
AATTTCGTTAGATTGACGCCCGCGTAATTTCCAAAATTGGGAGAGCGATATCGGGCTGTACCTATACTGCTGTGCTTTCGAACGATGTACATCAGACAGTGACTCTCGTTAACTTGGCCTCTTCATGTTATACATTACATCAGTACTCGAGAGGCCGCCAAATATGATCTCCGTTAACGATGTTACGTCAATTTTTTATTAAATTCATATATATATATATATATTATATCATTCCTCTTGATAAGTCGGCGAACCTAGTTATGCCGCGGCATAAAAGGTGTGCCGTTTCCTTTTGCCCTTCTCGATATATTAGCCAAAGTCGGGCGCCTGTTACGCGCGCGAGAAAAATCGCGTAACAACTTTGCATACTTATCGCGTTACTGTTTAACAATGCACGCCGGAGTCTCGCCGCGATTCGGACGGGTAATCCATTGTCGAGGACGAAGCAGGTAATCCATTGTTGGCCGAAGTCGAGTGGTTTCGATTCTTTCTCTCTCTCTCTCTCTTTCTCTCTCTCTCTTTCTCTGTCTCTCTAATTTCGAATCGATCATTCGCATAGCCACTCTTTTCCGGAGTGGTGGCACTCCGTTTTAACCACTCTCGTGGAGTGCTCGTGATGGGGTGTGGTTCGGGCAACGGGCGAAAGTGGTAGGCCGTGTTTGAATCCATCAAAGCCTGCTCTTTTTCCGGCGTCAGTCGATAATCGATAGAAACCCAGCCCTTCCTATCCACCCACTCTCTCTCTCTCTCTCTCTCTCTCTCCTCTCTCTTTCTCTCTACTTCCTTTCGTCCGTCCGCTTGGTGTCCTTTTTTCTTCGTCGCGCCGGGGGCGTCTGTCTACGTGCGCTAGCGACGCGACGCTTCTTCTTCTCTGCGAGCACCCCGTAAGATTCGTCATAAATCCAGGAGTTGCGTCGACTGACGACGAGAAAGAGGGAGGGAGAGAGAGAGAGAGTGCAGCAACAGCAGCTCCGTTCCTCGCAACGTTCCACGCCGCCGTGATATATCGCGATAACTTTTATTTACGACGCGACGTTTTCCATCCAGCCAAAAGGAAAATTACGAGCCCGGCGGAAAAAACCTACCCTCCGCGGTTCTCGCGATGTTCACGCGCGACGGCGGTCATCGATATACTTTTTATCGTCGCCGGCCCAACAAACCGCGGATACTCGCAATGTATTTTCCGGAATCCTTTTTTTTAATTGTTCTCCGGGCGTTTACAGTCGTAACTACGCGTCTCTCTCATCGTTCTATTTATTTGTAACGTAACGTTACAACGTTTACGATATGAAGTACGTCGTGATGATTTATCTAATGGTCGATTTTAATTCATTTTTGTTTAGCCTCGCTGAATTTATCGCAGCCGACTTTCGATATCTTTTCACGCCGAGTATCGCCGTGATGTGCGCGCGGACGGGGAAATTTAACGGGAGAGAAACCGATTAACACGAGACAATGCCGGCTAAAAATCGGCTCGGAAACCTGTCAGTGTATCGCCGGACGGATATTATTCCATTTAGTCAGCAGAACTAAATATTGACTTTTCAAATGCTAACTAACCGGCGGGACGATGTTACTTCGAAATTTGAATTTGATTGCGTTGTATTTACATTGCGTTTTTTGTCGTGGTCGATGGCGTCCGAGTTTGTCGGTACGTTTTATTTTATTTTTTTATTTTTTTCGAAAAACCGGCACTGTAAATTCTTTCTCGCTCGAAAATGAACAATTGGAAAATACATCAAGAATTCAACTGTGCGCATGGGGCGTTCGGCATGGCGGGAATTGGTATGTGTCAAAACTCAATTTCGTAAGGTCGAGGCTGGTGTGGAATCTGAAATTCTTGCGCTCTCATCCAGTGAAATATTTTCAAATGTTTCTTTTTCGGAGAGGGGGAATATATTTTGTGCTCTCTGTAAAGAAAACATATTGCGGAGCCTGCAGTACCAAACCTTCCGTCGTTTCAATATAGATCGAAAATGCGAAAAAATTTGATCTCTCTTTCTCTCTCTCTCTCTCTCTCTCTCTCTCTCTCTCTCTCTCTCTTTCCCTCGATACTATTCGCGCTCGAATTTTTTTACTATATATTTTTAAAAAGGATTAACTGTGCCTGTGTATTTATCAGTCGACTAAAAACTGTGTCGAACGAAGCTATACGATTCGGCGAACTGGAGGACGCGTGATATCAAATATTGTATTTTTGTCTCAACCCTTTGTTGGCACACTTATTTCTTGCTGTTCAGTTCGGCACATTAGATATGTGAGACTTAGTAACTTTTCTGATACGCCTTTATTTATATATAAATAATGTCTTTACTAAAAATACCTATAAACGTGCTTATCCGGTATCCTTACGTTATAGTTTTATAATATAAATATACAAGAAGTGGAAACTAAAAAAATTGGTCGCGTCATTATTTTTAAAACTATATAACGTAAGGGTAATAAAGAAGACGAGTGTATTGATTCTACACAGAAAGAAGCGAACAATTTCGCGAGCTTTAAGGAAAGAATCCTACTACGTTTATATATGCAATAAAATACCAGATTCAACAACTTTGAGAACTTGATTTTTTAGGGCTCGGGTCAATTTGACCGGTAAGTGCCGAGCTGAATTTAAATATTTCAAGAATATAGCCCGCATAATTACGGCCTTCTTTTCCTGCATAAGCTATCCAAATGGATATATACTCGAGAGTGGCGATACTTCCGCGCTTTTCCGTCCGCTCGCTGTCTCTTGCAACACAGTAATTGCGCACGCTATGCTCGCGGATTTCGCAACAATACAAAACCCACCTAGCTACAATGAATCGGCGGTGAGCCTCGTCGCCGGCTTTCGACGCGGGACAATGTGGCCGGTCGTGTCGACGAAATATTGATTTTTTTCGCATAAGGCCCCCGGAGGGTCTAGTGTGATATAATGGCGGATTGCCGGGCGCCCGTGGTGGACGACGAGCCGAATACCGTCGGAAGATGTATAACTGTTTGAAATTTAAGTGCCGGCGGTGTTGTGACAGGCTCGACCAGCCGGTACTCATGTATCACGTGTCTTCGTGTCGCCGTGTCGGGTGTATTATCGGCCGGATTACGGGTTCGTGTGTGCGCTCGCACACTCGCCCGGATCCGGCGAATGCGGTGGATTAATCCCGCGGTTTGCACAGCGAGCGTCCGTGCCGTCTGAACCGTTTGTTTGCGAAACGCGTCGATCAGCTTACAGCGTCGGGTGGAGTTATTTATTTTTAAAGCGACTCTTTCTCTCAAACAAACAACCCTTTTTCTTTCTCGAATGGCGCGATCACGTTGAATAGGCATATAACGACGCGTCCCGGATAACCCGCACGACGACGACTTTTTTTTTATTCAGCAGTAGGTCTGATCGATTGCCGCCTTCTTTTTTTTTCTTCTTCTTTACATGTGTTCTTACGTGTCCAGATTTTTCAACGTTAAACACTTAGGTGATTTTTTTGGTTTGAATTCACTTGAAGACCGAAAGCTCAGTCTTGGATCTCCCGTTTAATTTTCGTTTGTTAAATTCGAAACAAGGGAGAGAACGTGAAAAATATTTCTCTAACTAGAGAATATAAAAAACATTTACTCAATCTAGCGAAAATAAATCGCACGTGGAATTTTGCGAAATTCGCTCTTCTCTCTTCGGTGAGCTTTGGAAACGGTCGGTTGTATCGAAAAAAGCGCGAAAGAAAGGAAAGGTGAGAGGGAGGGGGAGGAATTGCGGGTCCAATTGTAACGTTAATTAATTTCGTTGTGGAGTGCGCGTCATTATCGACACCAACGAGCAATTGTTAATTAACGCTAGTAAAATCCTTTTCGGCGCAGCTTTTTCCATCGCCGGGCGTTCCGGCGTTTCTAATTGCGTCATTAGCCGTTCCGCGAACTGTTGAAGCTACTGCTGCTGTTGAGAGAGTCATAATAATAATAATAATAATAACAATAATAATAATTATTATTATTATTGCTATTATCTTCCGATATATTGCGTTAATTTAGTTACAAGCACACCGCATACGGTCGCTGCTAAAATGATATTGTTAACTAACAATAATAAATAAAGTCCCCCTCGAGTGCGGCTTTTTTCCGACGGTCATGCTTCCGATGAACTTTCCGGCTTGTCCATCATGCTTGTTCGTCGCATGGGCGGCTATTATTACCCTCCGATTATGCATATGCAATGCAGTCACAATACAGCGGATTGCAAGATCCCATTGCGTGGACGCGCTATTATTTGCTGTAATTGTGTCACGCGTGTGCGATGGATCTCGCAAATTGTAAAATACGAGAAAGCACTGGAAACGCGCACACTCGGGAAAGGTCACAATTATTTTCCTCGGGCAGATTTCCGCACGGGAAACGCCACGCGGAAATTAGTTTTACGGCGGAGAGAAAGAGAGAGAGAGAGAGAGAGATTCCACGAAAGATATTACCTTATTTTTCACAACCGGATTCCGCAAGGGAAATTTTTTTATATAAATACGCGTGTGCTCCACTCTCGTTTTGCAGTCTGCACGCGACTTATAATAATCTTCTTTTATAATAATCTTTTGTGTAAAATAATCTTCTTTCGAAAAATTAATTGGAGATATAAATTTTTTGCCAAGGGAAATGACGGGGTAATATATGAAGGGCATATTATTATTTCCTTTATAAATATAGACTCTCGCCGGATAATTGTGCAATTTTTATACGAAATTTTCACGAATACATAATATCACTTTCTCGGCCGAGACAGGTTTTAATCGGCTTTTCTCGCAACGCGGTCTTCAATCGCCAGTTTTTATCGGACTCTTGTGTTAACATACGAACTGCGTAGGATAATATTTTAAAACAACGTCCTCGCAAAAAGAAGAACAACATTTTTTACGCGGAACGATTTCCGCGCGACAATTTTTGAACAACTTTCACATGTCTCCCTCGGAACGAGGAAGAAATATTCTCGTAAATCCTTTATATAAAATATTTATCATATGCAAGCTTTCACGAAAAAAAAAGAATAAAAAACAATGTAACATCATTTCAAATGGCCGCGATAAAATAATACTCTAATCGCACGCGATATTGAAATAGCTACCGAGTGAAGCGTTATACGACGGTGAGAGAGAAAAAAAACACGAAAAACATGTCACCGGAGCGTAAAATTGTCTCGGGATTAAGGGATGCGAATAAACGCGCGACTAATTGGAGCCCCGCATTTATTGGCTACCGGCAGCGGTACGTGTAGTCGGCGCTAACAGTTGGTTACCGGCCGTGCCGCCGGTCTATATATAAAACACGCGAGAGAGTAAAGCGCGTGGACGAACGTGGACTCGCTGTACCGCACGCGGTAGCACGTGGTTCCGCATTCTGTGCCGCAGCGGCGACGAAATAAACCGCCGCCGCGCGCTCGCGTCGCGCTAAATCTCAATTAAAAAGAGGCATGGGGATCCGTGACGTGGACGAGGAATCGCTCCCGATTTATATCTCCCCGGGCCGGCACTAATCTTTACACGCTTGATATTCATCAGATACGTTCCGGCTTCTACCGTTCTCCGTGCATACTAATTTCCGACGATTAGCCTTACACCGCGCCGCTTCGGGAACCTCGCTCGCCTCCATTCTGGATGCGTCCGTTTGGAACTCCGCGGGAATGAATCGAGGAAACGAATATACGCGCGTATATTAAGATCCAGTCGGCTGCCGGGTTAAAATTAAATCCCTGCGTTTTTCTTTTTATCTTCGTCGCTTCTTTTCACTCCTAATCGCCCGTCTTATTTCGATCAGTGAAAACCGTAGATTCTTTAGAAATATTCATGTTTTTTTGAATCCTTTATTAATATACAAGTATTTATTTTATAGATATCATTCCGTTATAAATTATACGAAGCGTCCAATAATTTCCCCGGCGTTTGTGATGTGCGGATAGCAAACGGGTTAAACTGAGCAGGAAGGTCACAAGTGCCATTTTGTAGAATTCGCAAGTAGTTGGCAGGGAATTCTGTATGCTACAGATACCGAGAAAATTATTGGACACACCCTGTATATGCGCTGTGTGCTGCAGTGTGAGATTACACGTGAAGAATTTCGGTGAAACGACGTTAAAGTGTTGATAAAGCGAGGACTCGTAATACGTCTCGCTCGCGCACAGTTCGGACGGGCAGCTCTCGTCGCGATTCAACGCGGAGAAACCTAATTTTACTTTCGCTCTGATATCCCCCCTCCCCCGATCCTCTCAGTTCCTATCATTCTTTTTTCAAGCCAGCTCGCGAAAGGCTTTTTACTGATAGCCGTGCATTATCCGATGTCCGGGGCAGCGCGAGCGTTTTGTATATCAAGGGAATTTGTTTGTTATCGCTGGAAATGGAATATCAACTGTGCCTTGAATTTGGACGATTAATCACAACCGTCTGACGCACAAACACACACACACACACACACATCCCCGCGGCCTTTACCACGGATATCGATCTACGACAAATACAGATTGATCGCGTAGGTGGTGCGCGCCGTTTCGCTTTTTAAGGGCCGTCCGAACCCACGCGAATTTTCTATGTCTGGCTGGAACGAATGCAAAATCGACTTTGGCACGGACTGAAGGAGACCCCCGCTCGACAAAACCGCAAACGTCGCAATTTTCGATTTAACATCGGAGAGAAATTGTTCTCGTCCGTTGGAAATAGCAGCATATTTAATTGTATCTCAATTATTATATAATGATGCAGTCATACAGGTAATACTTAATCAATGTGACCGGTTTGCAATTTTTGTCGTGCAGCGATGAAAAGATTACAGCGACTCGTGTTAAAATTGTGTATACCGACGCGACTAATCGTTTTTTTTTTTTATTTACGTAACGCGGCGGCGTGTCCGCGTTAGGGAATCGTCATTCATGATTGTGCGCCTGCGCGAAACACGTTCTGGCAAATTCTCCGTTAATTATTCCCGCAATACAAACGTGTCCGTTCCCGCATACATCCCGCATTCCGCGTCGATTTATGCAAATTTAAGCGGCGAGCTGTGTGCGTGTGTGTTTTGAAATCGTGATAAACGAGCTGGCACATTTTTACGCCCGACCAGAGCTAGATCATACACTCTGTTATCTGTGTTCAGCAGGTGGGAGAAATTTCCACGGTGCGGTCGCACATTTTACCGTCCGTCTAACGGAAAAGTATGTTTCGCGGGATATAAGGCTCATAACCGAAGGCGATAATTTTCCCAGCTTTTCCAGCGGGACAACGTTCGTTCGTGTTTTATCATTACGAAGCGACCGGAAAAAGTTGATCAAATTATTACCGAGTCCAAGCCCTGTCAAGCGGCCTTTCGGCCTTTTATATCGGGACATTTTTCCCGATACCACGCGTAATAATAATTGTCAAATTTTTTCACCATCCGGGAAGACCCCATCAATCACGGATGTGTCAAAGATACGCGTATGTGTCTGACTTGGCGACGGAGATAACGTGTCTGGCGGGTAATGTTCCGTGTTAAGGTCGGTTTATTAGACAGCTTCTGGTATACAGGCTTGCGCGCGCGCGAAACAAGGGAAAATTGTAACACGGCCGAAAACTTGCCGCGGGTTATCTTGCGGCGAGCACGTGCGAATCGTGATCGTATCTTGAATATTTTATACACGTAACTACACACGCGCACACACACGCCTCCCACCTGCGAATTACCACAGTGATTTATGGCATATTAAATAAGCGGAGGAAATACTCGCAGCTAGTGTGTCGCGCGTTTCTGCGACGAAGCCCGACGAAATAGGATCTCGTGTATCGTCGACCACGTAAAATCGTTGAGTCGTCGGTAACACGCACGCGTATTCCTTAATTTCCTTTGATTGACTTTGGCTCGTTTTATCAGACGTCGCTTTTATCACGAATCACACTCTTCCTATGCTTCGGATTATCAATTTTATCAGCGTAAAAACCTTTCTGTCGGAATTTACGCGAAGCAAACATTGCACTTTTTTTTTTTACAGAGAATTGCAGAGGATTTATTTGGATTTGCCATTAAATAATTCCGGGAATACCTGCTTTTCCACGATAACGATAATTTATTTTAATCCCATATGTGAAAATTTGATTGAATGTGTAAAAAAAGGCTGATGGAGGGATTTCTCTCTTTTTTTTATACGCTCACGTGATCGTTTGTAGGCGATATACGCGGTGCGAAAAATGCGCTGTCCTCCTTCCCCCCGAAACAGCTTCGCTCGTAGATATTTGAAGCGCGGTATTTTTCAAATTTCATCGCACACGTACCTGCCGCGGAATGATCTGATGCATGTTTCAGGACGTTTGCCTGGGATAACATAGATAAACGTGTTTGTGGCGCTATATTTTTCATTCGATGGGATTTTCATTCGGGCGAAAGGTCAGGAAGCGCACAGACGAACGGCAAGTTTTTTTTTTTCGCCGATTAACAACACCGGGTTTTTGATATTTGCGCTCTCTCACGTTCGGGAACACCTCCCTCCCCCCCCCGATATAATCGAATATCGGAAATTAATAAAGTAACACCGGGAAATGCGGAGGCGGGCGACGCGAATGATTGAAGAAGTGCGTTTCATCCCGGTCCGGCTGCAGGTCCGGCATCGTTTTAACAACGCGCGGAAACAGGAAAGCATCATTCTCGAATCGCGACGTAAGATTCGGAAATATCGGAAACGAGCACGCACAAATCACGGTCGGCCGAAGGATATGTAAACGCCGGCTGGGATTATTAATGCGACGTATCTCGATGAAACTGAAATAACCGCCGTGAGCTCGAAAAAATTCCCTCGTGTGTTCCTGCGTGCATGTGTCAGTGCGCGCAGAGACATGTATATTAAAATTCTGCCGCGATATTTTGGCCGCAATATAAAACTTGGAGGGCGGGAGAGATACGCGCGCTCTCGGCGGGGATGCACTTTGCGCGGAGGGGGGGGGGGCACAGCTTGCAGCCGCCCGGCTCAACGGCGAGACTGCATCGATATTCCTCCGGGGATGGTGGCGCTCCGGGGATTTTTTGAATCATGATAGATTCCGCCCCTAGAAAACATATTACCGGTGAAAGATAACGGGCTGGTCTTCCATCATCGCCGTCCACCCACCTGTTCGACGTGTATATCAATTTTATGCAGACACGGCCGCGGGAGAGTGTTTACGCGCTTTCGCCTTCGCTCTTATCCCGCCGACTTCCGCCTCCTTCTTCATCCCTCCCTCCACCATCACCTCCCGCTCCACCTCGGTGCACATTCTGTCGGCGAGCCGCATCCTCGCTCGCATAAATCTTCGCCGAGATCCGCCATAACCAGGCTTCTTCTTCGTCTACCGTGAACACCCACGTCGCGCAATACGACTTTATTACACAGCGCGCATCTTATTTAAGTCTCTCTCTTTCTCTCTCTCTCTCTGAGCCAAACGTTATATACGCGATACTCTCGCTGTTTGCACAAGTGCAAATCTCGCATCTCGGTGAGTCTGTCTCGAAGGAGATCCGCGAAAGCAAAGCTTCGCCGAGAGCTTCGAATCGCGGAGAGTTTTCGATACAGATTTTGTGATTACGACACTTGATATACGCGCGGTATGCTTATTACAGGTACGCGCCGGCGCTCGCAAACAGCGAATTCGTTCTTCGCGAATTCCGCGCGACTATAAATCGGCGGTAAAATGAAAACTGTTACCTCGTGTATAAACAACATACGTCGGATACGAACGGAACTGTTTCTAATTTCGAAAATTTAAGTAGCCACAAGAAGCAGAACGGAAGGTGGAGGAGAATCGCGGAGAGCGGACGTTATGTGTATGTTGTCACAATTGGCCGCTATTTTCATTTGTGATGCAAAGTAATTTTCACAATATTTCACGCCGTAATGCGACTGTAAAATTGGAAGGTTCCATTATTTATGCAAAATGGCGGAGGCAAGTGCTGCTCATGGATATTCCTTATAAGAAGTCCGGCGGAAAGTTGTGCATTTATTTTTGCCATTTGTGAAAACGCTCGATGTTGCCTGGTGGGATCTTTTAATAAAAGCGGCTTTGAGGGCGACGAAGTACGTTGCGTGGAATATTCACAAAATGTAGCGCTGAGGATTCGCGGAAAAATACGGATGTATTATTTGAGGGCAAAATGCAGAATACATCTTCTCTCTCTCTCTCTCTCTCTCTCTGGAATATTCGAGCCGTTGCGACTTAATTAGTAAAAATAGTTGTAGGAAAGCATTCGCTGAATATTTTCAGAACTTAATACACGAATGCACGCGTCTTTTTGTCTATTACATTATTTAGAAAGCGGGAATAGCATGAAAAATCTACTTAACAAACTATAGTTGGTACAGTTAATATATAGTTAGTGAACAATGCTAAAATCTAGTAGTCACCAAGTCGAGTGGTCCGAAAAATCGATCATCGACATCGAATCGGTCATCCGCTTGCGAACTCGAATAATTGTGAAAATTATAAAATGCAGGTCACACACGCGTAAAGATAAAAGTATAAACGACATAATATCGGCTCATTTATTACCGTGTGATTTGTCTTGTGTTAATATCTCGTATTTGCCGAAAGTAATACGATACTTCTGAAAAGCGAATGCGCACGCAACATTGCCACGGCAATTTTGTTTCCGGCGGGCTCCGTTATTCCGCGTATCGGATAAATTTCAACGGTTATATAAGGTTATCACACGCGGTGACGCGAATTATAAGGAGCAATTTCTCTTCGCGCTTACATGCCTACCGTGGTGTCTCGACAATACCGGAGCTTAAAAACGGCCGCTTGCAGGAGGCAGCGGCGTAAGTTACAGCGTAATTAAGTTGCCGCGACGATACGTTGTGACGGCGCGCGCTCGTAATTTACACCCCGTGAACTCTATTTAGACGCATTCCGGAACGGTTTGCTCGTGCGATGAACGCGCGGAAAAAGGGCGAGCTTACGCACACACGTACACACTGCTGGGAATAACACCACCTTTTTCGCACAAGCTGTGAATTTTTCACGGACACACATACACACACACATACATACACACACTTCGAGCGAGCTCAGTTTTTACCGGGGCGCGCTTCTTGCACCGTCGATCTCGATGTTGACGAAAGTATGAATATTTCACGCGATTCGGCCGCCGAATTTTATGGACAGCGTGTAATTAATTCACGGCGGCAAATACGACGAGAAGCGAGGGAGGCAAGGGGAGGAGAAAGGGAAGCGGGTACCTTCGAATCGTATTTAACCGCGGCTTTTGCGCGGCCGGCAATGAAATTCGGTTAAATCCGCGGGATTGCTCGGGCGAATCGGCGGATTAATAACGTCGTCGATTCGAGAAAAGTATCTTCCAGCCGGGCACGGTTGCTGTCCATCGGGTTGCCTCCCGGACGGTGCATTAATCTCATGTTAACCTTCCCTACGTCTCCTCCTGTTTGCTCGTACCTTCGGAAGGGGAGCAAGAAGAGACGGAGGATGCGGTTCATGACCGTCGGACGTAGCGCACGTATCAATATCAATAGTTGTCTCGGCAAAGAGAGATAGAGAGAGAGAGAGAGGAGGAGAGAGAGAGTCCACCGTTTACGACTTCGTTACGACCTCGAGCTTTTCTACGTTCGGTAGACACACGGTCGTTTCTTCTCGCCTCCTTATCTTCCTCTCGACTTGTAACAGCCGAAGAACCATATAACCGTGATTTCTGGCTCCACCCTTCCTCCCTCTCTCTCTTCCTCGAAGATACCGCACATCATTCTCGTATGAGAGCTGGAGATAGCACTCTTACTTCCGACGACTCCCGGCATTACGAAACCATCGAAGGGCTCTCTTTAATCTTATCCACAATTCTCTGAGAGTCGACCGACGACGACTTCTCTCGTAAACACACGCGCACACACGAACGGTGTGTATCGTAACCCTCCTTTCTCGTTCGACTTTTAATATCATTTATCTCTCGGAAACATCGATGCGAGCGAGCGAGACTCGCCGGGAATACGATAAGCGAGCTTAACGATGAAGCAGAGAAAGGCGTGAGGCTGCTGCCGATGTGCGTTCTCTCGTAGATTCACGAGGAGTTTAATCTTTGTGAAGTTTTCAGTGACTTTGAATACAGTTTACCGATAAGCATTTTGTAGTCCCCGGGATATCTTACAAATATCAGCACTTTGAAAGACGCGATAGATAGAAAGAGAGGAAGAGAGAGAGAGAGAGAAAGATTTCTTCGAATATTTGAATTTCCCGAAAATTTTTAGCATTTAAAAAGCTCTCGAGATATTTTCGGGGATTACATTGTACTCTCTTCGGGGGATTTTGTTGCATCTCGGGGTAGGAAATTTATGTAAATTCCGCGTAAGTTAATTAGATTAAGTCGGCATTCGAAGGTAACAAGTAACGTTTGCGTAATCGCGCCGGGCTTTTCACGAAGTTAGCATTTTGCATCGCGCGCGCGCTCTCTGTGCTTACGTTGTAATAACATAAGTAACATACCGTGCCGGGATTTGCCCTGCGGATAATTTCAGAAGAAAGGTCTCCGGTCTCCGGTCTGTGAATTTCGCACGACCCAGCACTGACTTTTGAATTGCTGCTTGACCGAACCTGTGGATTGCGGCATTAAAGCTCGCGATAATAATTTTCCCTCGTGGCCGCGAAGGACGAATTAAAACTTCAATATAGCAACGGCCATTTGGAGCATGAAGATTATTTAACTGTCCGAGCAACGATCTTTCTGACACACATTCCGCATTCTACGAAAATACTCTCAGGTGTCACCTGAATTCAGCGTACGGTAAAAGAGTGAAAGAGCTTTAAAATATGCAACTTTCGAATATTTACACGTTGGAAGCCCTATATAACCATGTTATGTGCGATTTTTCAAGTTTCAATCTGCAACGCTCGAAATAATGCTCTCTCTCTTTCTCTCTCTCTCTCTCTCTACTTGCGTCTGAAACGGCAGGTACGAAATCAAGCATTCAGAAGGTGCGTGTATGCGGGGNGGGGGGGGGGGCGAGCGGGAGTTCACGATTAAACGGAACAACACCGGTTGGATATCGGATGCCGATGACACTCGTCGATCGATAGGCCGCCGAGGCGGAGTATAAGCGCTTTACAACGACGCCGGAGGATCAGGCGGAATGAAATCCGGATTTTCGGAAATCCCCGTAGACAGAGAGTGAGTGAGAGAAGAGAGAGAGGAAGAAAGGTGGGACGGGGGAGCACGGATAGTCGTGGAGACATAGTCTACAATCAAACCTACCTACCCGTCGCCTCTGGTTAAATCCGCTGGCACACGCTGCAGTTTCTGGTCCGCGAGTTATCCGTGCTGTGCCGAGAGAAAGACGGAAAGAAAAAGAGAGAGGGAGGAGCAAATGCACGGCCGCTTTATGGGCTTCGCGCGGAAGGGCCCTGCTGCTTTGTACTGCGAGCGATTATAATCGGCCAGTTGCTACTTGTTGAGCAACAATTTCGCTCGTTCAAACGGCCGGGGTGGCCGGCAGATACCGTCGTCGTGGTAACTTCGCGCAGCTGTTGGTTAACTATTCCCCATACCGTGCCATTAACTCCCTCTCTCTCTCTCTCTCTCTCTCTCCTCTTCTCTTCCTCAGCTACAAGAAAGAAGTTGCCGGCGAGACGGTAACCTCTGGCATGGCGCATTTATTGTCTCATTTTACGCAAAAGACAGGTAAGGCGTTTCGGTGAGATGAACTGCTGGAGCTGGCAGGAACTACTTTATCAATATGTCGCTTTCGTCTCGGGGATCTCTTTTCTAATCCACCGGCAGAACGGAATGATAAGCGAAATTGAACTTTTACGAACGCTCTCTCTCCCTTTAGCTTTTACAGAACGCGTCGACTTCTGACGAGGCTGTCGAGCTTGCACAGTCGAGCGCGCAATGCACTCGCGATAGATCGCAATAGTTATTAACTTATCATCCACCTCTCTCTCTCTCTCTTTCCCCCTCCCTAAATGAGCGAGTGTGCGTGACTTCGGCTTGCTGTCGTTAATTAAGGATTTTTCGCGGGATTAAGAGGGAGACGCCGTGCGAAGCAATTATCTATAGTTACCGATGGTTTTGGGCAGCAACGCGTTTCCGGGCGTTTCCATGCAGTTACCGCGGGTAACTTCTTGAATTTCTCAGGCCATTAGCCATCCCGTTAGCAGGCTATTAATTTGCGTGACACGTTAAATTAGAACCCGGAGCGGAATCCAGTTTAGAAACTGGGATATAAAGTGGAACGTAGGCGAATCTATCCGCGCTTGTGTATCACAGGACACCGTATTATACGCGGCCGTGACGGGCATCACGGTTCGCAAACGATAACGAAGTTACACGGTATCCATCGGCGACTATATGCCCGGCTCTCTCGCGGTTGTTCCTCAAATAAATGTGGAAGCGAGCGGCCTAATCGGCTTCACGAGTGGAAATCGGCGATACGCGAAATACCTCCCCGCTGTGTATCTTTCGCGTTGGCCTTAATAGGATTACATCATATAGGACGATTCGTCGTTTAACGTTACGAGGTCGACGTTACCTTTGTACGAGCGTCGTTCGCGATAAGATGGCTCTACTACGAAATACATTACCGTTCCCTTCAGATAAGCTCTCATCCGGTTATGACGCGGCATTAGCGTTCGTTACTTCGACGCCACGTTCCTCGATGGCGCATTGTCGTTACCCTCGCCGGGGGGGTTAAATGACGACGGTCGCATGCGATTTTTTTCTTCTCCCCCCCCACCCCCCGCGTAACACGTTTCGAGTTTTCTCGTTCTGCGCCTGCGCGGTGTGCCGTTACAACACGCTGTGTGGGTGTGTTACGTCTCCAACGTTGCAACAAGTAAGCGACGAGTATCTTTATTCGTAACACGTTCAAACGCTGAACGCGTACACGGTGTCCTACTTCTGTCTGATTATATTTTAATATCATCACGCGGCCGCAAATTGTAATCGAGTTTTTTTTTTATAACTTTCTTGCGAACTTCGCTGTTATTTAAGTTTATATGAGTAATTTTTTAAACAAGTCCTTTAAAATAAACATTGCGCCCCGAGGCTCTTCATTGGTACTTCAAGTTCAACGGGAATCAGCAGGATTAATGTGGAAAGGAACTTTTCACCCGGGAGGGCGTGCTTAACTTTTTATCGACGTTTAACTTTTCACAATTAAAAAATTTACAGAACAAGAAGTCGATCGGTTTGGCCTCCGAGAACCCACCTCATTTGTCGAGCGGACCAACGTTGCCGTAATAAGCGCGAACTTGTTGCGATATAGATGCAAATTTTTCGTCGTATCGTTCGCGAGGAACATTCTCTCCCTTTCTTTCTTTCTTCCCTTGTTTCTTTTTTTTTTTAATTTGCGCATTTTATTTACACAGAGCTCGCGCGCGCAAAAGCGCCCGCTCGAGTTCGCGCCGGACCACAAATGGTTAATTATATGCGCGAGACGGTCGCCCTGGAAGGAAAGCGCGTGTCGCCACATGCAAAACGGCTCTTTCAGAAGTGTGCGAAATTACGTAATGCTGAAAGAACGGTCTTTCCCGCGCGGCTCTCCCGGGAAATACAAAGCATTGGTCCTCCGCGCACCACGGCCCTACGTCTCTCTCTTTCTGTCTCTCGAGCCTCGGCTCTTCGACTTTTTTCCCGACCCACGTCACGTGTCGCTCGTTGAAAACTTTTTCCTGCTTCTCTTTCCCGCTTGACGCGACACGGAACAATCTTTTCGCGTATGCACGACGGCCGTCGGAATATATACCCCTCGAAATCCTAATTACTTGAACGCTTTTCGCTCTTTGTATCCATGAAATATGATCATTACGCGAAAACGGTCAGTTTCAGACTCGTAGATACGTTGTTTCACAAGAGCCGCTGCGGTACTCGAGATCCCTTTGAACTTTCGAGCGCTTTATGTAATAGGCTTATGTAGTACACAATCCGTGCTCCAGTCGTTGCAAAGATTCGTTCGGCTTCTATGTAGCGTTCCGTTTTATTGCGAATAATACGCCAAGTGTGTGATATCGAAAGGTAACGAGCTCACGCTCTAAAGATTTTTACAGTAGCGACCATAAATCATATCTCTTTGGTAATTTTCCCCGTATTTTGCAATTATCTTCTTCTTTGCGACTCGACAGATTTTTGTGCATTTTTTTGCAACGTGTCGCTCGAACCTGCGCGTAATCGGCAATAATTGCGATTCTAAATCGTCGACATTTTGCAACGTTGGCTGTACTCCCTAAGATTTTGTGAAAAATGCGATCCCTTCATTCCAGCGAAGGAATAGTTCATCTCCGCGAAGAGTCGTGAAGCTAGACTCGGCTTCGCTAAGTCCTGTATTAACTGGACCGGTAAGCTGCAGAGCAACATTCACTATAGGTACGAAAGTAGGTCTCCATTGTTCGGAAACGATAGTAGACGCTACATATACATCGTTCTTCAAATAAGATGTTCGGCCCTTAGAATTCAAGTACCTCACAACACGGCGAAGGAAATGGTAATGGCGCGGGTTAGTTATTTTTTCCTTGGGACCAATCCTTTTTATCACATTTTTAAAACTATAGTACAATATTTTGGCAAACTAAAACTTAGCACATATCACTATTCTAAGATTGTTAAATCCGTGTTAAGGACTCCGTAAGTTGAGCTGAGGATTCATTTTCTGTTTCAGCCAAGTAACCAAGTTCAAGTAACCTAGTAAAAATTAGAAAAAGAATTCTATTAATTTTTAACAAGAGAAGGAGACACAGTGAAAAATTTATAATATTAAAAGCTCGAAAAAAAAACGGTTTTTTAATCTTCTCCTTTTTATTTCTTATTTTTCGGTTCCTTTTGGTTTTTTTCCGTGAAAAACGCGAGGAAAGATTATTTATATTTTTTCCACGAATTTTTTCGGTATCTCTCCGTGGAAGGGAGAACGAAGAGATTTTTTTGCAACTATAGAAAAATCACGAAGTGAATATAATTCCGGCCGCTACCGCATATTTGAAATCATTTCGTCTACTGCCTCTCCCGCGATATCTTTATAATATCAAGAAATCTTAATATCCGTATCTCGATTGAAAACCCTAGTAATTTATACGAACCTATTCGTGTGATGTAATATCTAAATCTTCCGAATATCCAATATCTTAAGCTTTCCCGTTTCCCTCTCCAAATATTAGGACGTTGGATATGAAGCGAAGTGGAATTTCGAAAGCTCGAGTTTTGCGAAACTCGTTTTTACGAGGTAAACATCCTCCGGCATTATTATTTCGATATCGCGCGTATCGCGTGGGGGAAGGCGGCTCTCTTGAGAGATAAAGCCGCGGGAAAAAAATGTAAAATACATATTTTTAATTGCAAAAATCCCCCCCCCCCTCCCCAGTCGAGCACAATTACGCTTTACGTTACTTTCCCAGTTAACCGAGCTATGTAACGTAACTAACGTAATTGGCGTAACTGCTTTAAAGGAGAAACTCGAGTAATTTAGTTAGCGCGTGCGTTATTAAATATCGAAAGTTTCGAAAATTGCGAGAAGACGGGGGCGCAATTAAAATCCCGAACGAGAAAATATCGCCTGATTCTCTGCCGTCGGGTAATATCGCGCTCGTACACGTATATACGTGCGCTTTGAAGGCGGCATTAAGTGACCCTGCACTCAATTTCCCGGACTTATCCGGGGCTTGCGGACGTAAAACCGACGTTTCACGTGCAACGACGTAATGCCCTTAACACCGAAACAACGACGGCCGGACGGAATACTACGGACATCATCCGGCACGGGTCCATTGAGAGCCCCGCCAGTGATTCCGCTTATGGCCGAAAGTCGTGAGCGCGCATTGACCTTAATCGTCCCTCCATCGTGCATGTGCGGCGAAAGCGGGGGTGATTACGACCAGCGGCATTCCGCAGAGAGCGCCCCCGGGGTGGAGTCTTGCCTTCTTAAGGGCGGAACCAGGGATCCGCGGGAATTGGGCGCAAACGTGCTCGTTGGGAGCTTTTTAAGCCCAAGGCGGCATTTCTACGTTTCTCGAATTTTTCCCCGCGGCCGTTCGTTATCCCTGTATGAGAGTGCTGAACAGTCGTCGACGGCGACCTGCGGATGTTACCAGTTTCTATTGAATCGGCACTGAGAACTCGATTACTCTTCGGGGGAAACGTTTAGAACGATGAAAAACGGTACGAACGTTTTTTTTTCTTTTTAAGAAACGCAAGATGCATCTTTGTAAGTCGGCGTTATTAAGACGACAAGTGTGATTGCTGTTACTACCGTACAGAAACGTGAAATCTCACGGGGCGTACAAAAGTAACGTCGTGACGTTCAGCAGTGGGATGTACGAGGACGCGGGTCGCGTACTTCTCCTGGCTGACTAGTCGTGTGACGTTTATATTCGTAAAGGAGGCGAAAACAAAAGAGAGAGAGAGAGAGAGAGGGGGAGAGAGAGAAAAATGAGAGAGCGTGCGGTAGGTCACTTATGACGTCAGATTCCACTAAAGCCGAAAAAATGAGCCAACGTCTTCCTGGGTTTTCCCGGGCGCTCTCCTCCCGTCGCGGGAGGCTTCTCGCGCTTCTTCTCGCGCGACACCCATTTGTCTCGGTCGTAACCCGACTCTCTCCCTCTCTTTTTCTCTCGCCACGTGTGTGCGCGCCGTTACAGCTGCGGAACAGCAGCGAGAGAACGCGAGAGAATAACGCGTGCGGAAGGAGGTCTCGCGTTTCCACGCGCACGAGACCGTCCTTTCTTTTTCCCCCTCTCTCTCGCTCTCTCTCTCTCTTTCTCTCTTTCACTCTCTGCCTATTTTTCGATGCGATGGCCGTTTCGTCCGCACGAATTTCCCCGGAGAAATTGGTGGTAGAATTGACTTCCTTTCTTTCGCCGGCTATCGTCCGCCCGGTTCTCGAATCCGCCTCTCTATTACGCTTTCGCTCTCTTCTTCGGCGCCTCTTACCTCTTTTTCCCCCCCCGTAACTTACCGTCCGTTGTTGTTGTTCAATTAGTGCTGCGCAAGGTGCATCGGGGCTTCTCTTAACCCTCAGTGCCGATTTATCTTGTTAGATTCTGCCCGGCCAAGATCCGCCGGAAATTAGATTTTCGACGACTACAGATATCTGCGAAATACGGTTACTTCGTAGGGGATGGAATTTAATTCCGAGATTTTCTCCCGAATACAGGCGGATAAACATTCCCGGCTATCCGGAAGAGCGATCCAACACCGTGACGAGATCTCCGTTATTTTTGAAACCTGATAAGTTGACGATGTAAGCGACGGTTATTTTTTAGGACACGTGCGATAAGCTTCTCGCGATAAACATCCTTTTTCACCATTTACCGTAGTTGGTCCGTAGAGGCTGATCTGTATCGAATTCTTAGTGGCGATATTAGAAGATCCCCCTATATAAGTTTATTATTTGCAGAAGATAGAAATATTTTTCTATAAATTTATTTACCTATCAAAGGGAATACCAATGGAAGACCTAAAATATTAATGTACCACTTCCGAGTCTTCTAATTTTACAGACACGATTGTACTTCCGTCGATGCGCGGGTGGAAATTTCGAAGGATTTTTCAGAAAATATCCCGACGGCCCCGATCGCCTTAAGGAAACGTCCCGTGGCGCTGGCTGAAACCGATAATTAAAAACGCGGGCTATCTTTCGCGGGGTATCTTTCATCCGTCATTTTCGACAGTAACGACGAGTCCATCAGTACACACCGCTGTCGCACATGCGACGCTTGATGGATTTGTGTTCTTTTATCGAAAAGCCGCGCTCTCCCCACGAACGGTAATCGCATAAATCACGAGTTAAGAGTTCAAAGTTGAAGCTTAAGGGACACGCGCGAGTTAAACCAAATGAGAGTTCACCAGTTGTGGGAACTCAGAGTTCAGAGATTAGGGCTTACGGTTAAGATTGAAATTGAGAGTCAAGTTTACGCATGTATATGTGTGTGTGTGTGTACGTGTGTGTGTATACCCGAGTTCGGGAACAGTTGTAACGCTCGCGATAATTCGAGCGTACGGCTGCTGTACATTCCGATCAGGGGGAGGTAGGGTAGGGGAGGGGGTGCAATTAAACTTCCCGCCGCAACCGTGCGAAACCTCCCCCGCGAAGTAAATCCTCCCCTCTTGATACGCGATTTCGCCCGCTCGATATCATCGCGCTCAGGTGGAGAGGTATCGCTGAATAGTTCCTGTATCGCGTACGCACGCATACACACATACACGCACGCATATGTTTTTCGTTCTCTTTTTCCGCATCCGACGTGTCGGCTGTCGACGACTCGTCCGCTGTATTTTGTTTTGCAAGCGCGCTTATTAGGCTCGCGCGCTTTCTATAGAATATACTTCTCGGCAGACAGAGAGGGAGAGAGAGAGAGAACCCACCGGTATTGCACTCGGGGGAAATACTCCAGTTTCCGGGTGTATCCGCGTGTCGAGCGCTATCCTCCCGCTCGTGTCGGCCAAATTCGCGTCGTAATTGCGGGCCGCTTCATCACTTTTTCACGCGTCTCCGTCAGCCGGCGAGTTGTAGCGAGATTAGTAGCGGGACGCTCGTAAATTCGGCCTCATCTCCTTATCTCTCCCTCATCGGCGTCGAAGGGGGCCTCTTTGCCTCACGAGGGCAGATTCTACGCCAAGCGGAATCTACCCGTCCCCGTTCCTTCCGCATCGGAGACCTCTCGAACGACGTCCTCTCGGATTTCTCGAAAAAGCGAGCGAAGGGGGAGGAGGACGAAGAGAGAAAGAGAGAGAGAGCGAGAAAGGTTTTCGAGGGATCTGTCACTTACATCCGGGTCTGAAGAAATGTCGCTCTCTTCGTGAAAATTTGCCTGCGCAGCCGTGCAGCGCGCGCGCGCTAAGTCGTGACCTCGTGATTTACGGACGGAACCGGCGGGCGTCTCTCTACGTCTCTCGAAAATAACGACCGGGAAATGCATCTTATTCGGGCTCTAACGACGACGTAAATGCATCTTAATTTACCTCGTACGCATGCACGATCATCCCCGTCGCGATGAATTGCGATCTTCACCTTCCGTTTTACCTCTCTCTCTCCCTCCCCCCTTTCCCCCCATCTCACCGTTTCTCTTTACCGGCGCGTTATACTTTATCAATTATGATTGCCGCGCACCACGCGTGCGTTTGTTTCGCGTCCTGTCCAATTAACATATGCGACGTCGGCGAAGCGTCTTTTGCGGATCCGGCGGATCGAGCTTTGAGGTGGCTTTTGGTGGCCAGTCGTCTGCCAAAAGCGAGCATTACGCCCGGAACCATCTGGCGACGGGCAGGGAAGCGAGAGACCCGGCGGAGAATATTTATCAACAACCAGGAAAACGAGCGATTCGAGCGAGAGAGAGAGAGAGAGAGAGCGGCTCGCGCCCGCGAAAATATTTCCCCGCTTGAGAAACGCCGCCACGACTATAAATTACCCCCTCCCCTCCCTCCCATTCGTTTTCGACCGATCGTGTTTTATAAACGAGGACGGATTAGGCGTATTAGCGCGCATACCGCGCCGGGAATGCCGATGTATTAAATAAGACGACACAGCGTGATCTCTGCCCGCCGTCGCGTCCTCCTCCCGCGCGCTGATTGATGCTCCACGACGAAGCGGATCTATTATTAGCGCCTGACCTGCTCAAGAACGAGGATTAACCCCGGCGGCAAATCCTCGCGGCGGACTGCACTGTCATTTAACCTGGGAACGGGAACACAGACCCCCCCGAGGCGCGTAATTTTTGCCCGCACTTTGTTGTCGTCTCGTGAACGCAACGTTGGAATTATGCTTCTGTGCCATGCGGTTTGTTCATTGATTACCGTCGGTAAGAACCTGTTATTAGGATGCAATGTGTCTCGGTTGTTATTACGTCGGATCGCGCGGCGATCAGGCGAACAAAGAGACCACGTGGTCTCGCGGATCGCGTCGCGCTTAATAGTCCGCTGATCGGGCGGAACTCATCGAAATCAAGCAAAGATCGCGATTCCGCGCACGAATTTTGCGGAGAGAACAGCAAGTGTTTGTCAATGTAGCGAGAGCGAAGAAAAATTGGTTTAGACAGCAGAAAATTTGTCTCGCCAGCGGGGAGATTTGTTGATGGTATTAATCGCTATTTACCAGATATATGGACAATTAATATTCTCAACGAATCCCTCTGTCGTCCAAACAAATGCTGTCTGAACAAACATATTTTTTTTTGCTGTCACTATATCGACAAACACTCGCTGTTCTGGCAAAATGTCTTTTCTCCGCGCGCGTTACGGAAGGTGCGAGGGACGCGTGGTGTCACTTTTGTCTGTGTGACTTTTGAAGATTTGACTGCACGGATTTCACGAATTTGGTCTTATCGTTTTAATCGTAGTTTATACAGTCGTTCGGCGGGCCAAAATTCATTACGATAATTCGCGGCGCGCGGCTTGATTCCGCTTATCACAGTGCAAACAAGCACATCTCATCGAGTTTCCATCGAGCGAAAAGCGATGTTTGGAGAGAAGATAACCGGTACCAGCGTGGTCGCTCGACGATGATTATTTCCGCGATCTCTCTCTCTCTCTCTCTTTTGTTCCGAAGATTTCGAACCCCCCACTTGCACTCGTCGGCCGTTTTGCGCGAATCGCTTTCTCTCATAGCTTAAAAGCTTCGGTGATTCCCCAACATTCCAGCCATCGATTCCGAACGGCGATACACCGCCCCTCTCTCCCCCCTACCAAGCGTTTTTCCGTCGCGGAATCGTAGCAGATAAGCTGGTTTAGTAAATCACGTTGCACCGGTACGGCTCTTTGATGCGCCTCGCCCGGGCGAATGCATCTTCGCAGGACAAAGGATTACGTGCTTTCTTATCGCGATCCCGACGAGCGAGCGAGCGGGCAAGCTCGTTCCATCGCGCTTTCGCGCGAGCGGCTTTGTGTGTTGCGCCCGCGGTGGCGTCCGCCCGCTCCTGTGAATTTATAACGGCGGCTGCCGTCGTCCCCGAAGGATCCCCCCCCCCCCCTCCCCCTTCCACGTATCTCGGCGGTGCTGCGGCACAAAAGCAGCGGTTCCTCGACCCGGATGCGGACACTCCGAACAATTAGGTTCGAGCTCTCTGTCACGTTGGTGGTCGCGCGCGCTCACTCGTCTCGCTCCCTCGCGGTCTCCGAAAACACGAGAGCGAAGCGGAACGCGGAGAGGGGGAGAGGGGTTCGCTCGAAATGCTCTCGCTCTCTCCCTCTATTCATAAGCCAATCTGAAATGCAACGGATCATACATATTACATGGCGCACGGGGTGCGCGCGGTGACCGGCGCATAAAAATTTACCGACCTCCCTCTCACTCTCTCTGTCCGTCTTTCTCTCTCTCTCCCTTTCTCTCTCTCGGATACGCTCGGTGACAGTTTTGCATAATCAAGCGCGCCTCTCGTTTTTATAAGTCACGAAACAATTTAATTATCGCGGCCGCAGCACCGTTCCCTTTTTTTCTTCCTTCAGCTCGATCGCTCTTGCAGATTCATCCCCTCACTCAGAAGTCGTTTGTCGGATGCTAAGAAGCGAGTCGAGTCCCTGGTCTTGTTTTGGTGTGGCATGAGAGCGTGCGGTCGTTGCACGATGGTTTATGTCCGCGAGGGGAACCGCGAAGCCCAAGCCCATTGTCCACTCGAGAGAGGAGAATACTATCGTGTGCATATTGGTCGCGTACATGATACGTTTCGTGTACCGCCAAATTAACGAGCTCGAGTTTCAGGGTCCCGGCGAGGGGAGCCCGAGGGAGCTCTGTCGAGCCGGTTTGTCGCCCTCGAGGCCGCGAATCGCGTTATCAAAGCGCGCCTTCGCGAAAAGTACGCGTTCCTACGCGGCGTATCTTAGTGTGTAGTTCAGCGTAACTCGGCACAGTGACACCTTGTCTACTTGCATTTGTAATCTTTGCAATATTTCGTCCTCTTTTCGCCGGTTAACTTGTTATTAATCAATTAGTCCGAAACGATCTAAGAATTGGGTACTGTTCAATGGAGACCTGATTGAGCGCGCGGCTTTATGACTGGTTGAAACGTCGAGAACGCCTTGACTTTTAGGGATTATTGCACGCGGGAGAATGCTGCTGAATGCAGTTAGTTGAATCAATTAATATTTGAGCTGTTGAAACGATATATATATATATATATAATGTATCAACTTCAATAATAATATTCCATATTGAATCGGGAAGATTAACTGCGATTACGCGCGCCGTTGGAAATTCTGTTAGTTAATTCAACAGCGATTTTTTTCCGGTTTTATGATGAGATGTTAAATATAACGTTTATCAATCAATCCGAGCAGCATCTTGCGGGAATATCTCGTGACGGGAAATTGCGTGTTCGCTCGGCGACATTGACGATAATCTCGTACGACGCCTTATTCAGACGTCGCTCGTCTCGATCTCGTCCGCGCTTTTGTATGACTAATCGCAAACGCGAGATAATACGCCGGCGCGTCTCGCGTTTAAACTGCGTCAAGCGACGAGACGAGAAGCGATCTGTATTTTTCTTCTCGGATAAAACGGCGTGACTCACTCTAGATTGCGACTTGCGACTAGTTGCATGTTTTCGTCTAGTCGCGCGCGAGAGATGATGATCNCCCCCCCCCCCCCCCCCGAGAATTCACGAAGAAGCTACTTTGGCAGTGCGCCACGTCGTGTCATCGCTCGTGCCGCGTAAATTCGAGATTTCCACGCTAGCGTCCCGACAGGTAAACACGCACGTGTTTACCGCTAAACATCTTTCAATTACCGGCCATCCTGAAATAAAATCTGCCTCGGTCCCATCTGTCCGTGTCCGCCGCACGCGATTAGATTAAATACTGCGTCGCCCGTTAGTCAAAATAGTGGGAAAAAATTATGAGGAAATTACAAGTTGATCTACTTTACGTTTAAAGGTGACGACGAAGATGGTAATTCCGAGCCTGGATCGAAAGTTATTTTGCTTTATCGGAGATTACGGTGTAAAGTGAAACGAGTTTGATAAGATTTCGATGAAACTTACACAGCACACTTTATCCGAGGGACGTCCTGCAGATGTCCTCGGGACATAAGGACGCCTTTAGGACGTTCCCTGGAGATCTGTTCTGTATGGGCGTATACATTGAAATATTATCTAACTTACTTTACTGCGATTAGAAAGAGACGGACCATTCGAGAACTGAGGTATTTGTAATTAAATTCGACACTTTTTATACGTGTTTCTTGAGAGAGAGAGAGAGAGAGAGATTAACGTGTTATTTTTAATTTCTATTTTTAATGTCTTCTTAAGCTAAAAATAAAATTTTAACGAAGAACTGCTGTGATATTAAAGACTAACATATAGATATTATATACGAATTTCAGAATTATTGAACATTAAATAATGCAACAATAACGATACATCGGTTCGCACTCGCCTTTTCACGTTGTCGATTGCATGCGGAGAAAACAAATGTTGCTGGAACAGCGAATGTTTGTCGATATAGTGATAGCAAAGAAGAATTGGTTTAGACAGCGAAGAATTTGTTCGGACAGCAGGAAGATTAAGTTAAGAACATTAATTGTCCATCTATCCAGCAAGTAGCAATTAACACTCTGTGTTTGTTAATGCCGCTCATCGAACCGCGCAAGCCGGGCGATTAATCTCGAAATAGGGTCCTCGTACCTGCACCGTGCCGATGAAGGATTAAGCCGGGAACTGCTAATTGCAATGTAAATTAGTGCAAGGTGGACACGTCGCGCGCACCCCGTTTTCCGCAATATTCCGCGCGTCGGCGACGCGCAGCCAGCGCGGTTTCTCGCCGGTGACGATTCGCGCACGGCTTTTCGCAGATACACCCAATGTTTAATTGTATTTCGCAGCTTGTAAATCATGCAACATTCATGAACGTTCCCGTTTTACATAAATTTTAACTTCGCCAACGCTTCACGCGCGCCGGAGAATCGATAAAATTATCCGGATTATTTGCAATACGGCCGGCAGCGGTATAACACATTCCTTTTTGCGCGTTTCGCAATGCTGACATTACTAATTCCGTAAATAGAAATTAACGATAGCCGCGATAATCACATTCGCAATTTCGGTTCGCGTTTCGCGAGATGAAAACACGCCGAACGCGAAACAGATCGCGCGACCGTCGACTCTTTCCTCGCCGAGAGAGCGGCGAGGGGGAAGAGGGGGCAAGAAGAAGAAGGCGGTTATCGTCGATGCGCAGCGCGCGGTCGAAGCAACGCTGGCATACGAACGCGGCGAACACTTCGTCTCGTTGCCCCTTGACCTCTTGATTTCCGCCACTACGTGGAACTTGTTGTTTGTATCTATCGCGAGCGAAGGCGATCGAACTTATGCTTCGGCGAGTCATGCATGCGATTCCCGCGGGGAAAACGCGCCCCGTGTAAACTTCGTTCGATTTGCAGCGCCTATGATATACGACGCATGATCGATCATGTACTAGAAATGGGTTTAACGGAAATACTGGAGGTGCTTCGGAACTATCGCCGCTCCCCCCCACCGACGACAGCTCTCAGTGACGGACTGAGAAGAATGATGATTGTTTTGAATGATGGGAAATATTCCGAAATGATTCCTGAATGGGGGGGAGGGGATGATGTACGAGCAGTTGTGGGAAGGAGGGGTTGTTTTAGTTACACAAAAGTGCACGTCGGTTCACCTTTACTCGGCGAGATATGATCTGCGATAGGAGCTTGCGAACACCGAAAAAATCGAGCTAGAAGAGTCGAGCTGTTGATATTATTTTTCACGAAACTGCAATCGAGTTAGCGAGTTGGGGAGTCGATCCAGCCGGATCAGTAATGCGAGTGTAGAAATTTGAATTGCAGAATTTCGTCGGCAGTCCCGACGTTGAAATTTCAGTTCTACGTTAAGAGAGCGGTGTTCATCGTCAGATCTTATATTTCAAATCGTCTCAAGTTGACTTTCGTACGGCTCAATGGCTACGGAGCATCTGAGGATGAACTCGAGACGATTTTAAGTACAAGATCTGTCTATGAATACCGGCCGGTCTCCGAAGAAACGGGAGAAAACGGCAATGATTTTCTATTTTTAGCAGCGAAGGAGCACGATTGAGGGCTTAATGCGGAATTAACTTAATGTAGGACTAAAATTTCACCCCGGGAGGAGAGGTTGACCGGTTACCGAAGATATTTCTTTCGCAAATACGCTCCCCTTAAACCGATAGAAAGAGGCCGGCAGCACACCTCTCGTTACTATTTCCTGCGGAAACGCTCGGGACTCGAGGCGCGCCAAAATTTCCTCCGAATCTAGGAAAGTCTCAGGTACTTTTCAAGTATTTCTCGTAGAGTCTACCTACGAGAGGCGATGCGCCGTTCGCTAAATCGAGAAAACACGGAAACAGTAACACCCTGAATCATTCGTGGCGTCCGAACGGTCCGTTTGGTAAATGTATTTCTCCCTTTTTCTGTTGCAGGAAGTGTTGCACGCGATTACGGCGAACACCGGACAGGTGCAGCGCATCGTGATCTTCAAGAAAAACGGCGTGCAGGCCATGATAGAATATCCTTTTTCGTTACGAAGGCTCGGTACTGAGGTTTTATCGCGGCGGGCGCGCGACGCTCGGTCGCAGACAAATCTGTTGGCCCAACACCGATCTCGGGAATCACCACGTGTAAATCTCAATCGCGTAAATTAACACTTTAAATTCCACGGCGTTCGCGAGCGAGCTGCTACCAGCCTCTCGCGGTAAATCACGGAGAAAGACGATGTACTAGCCGCGGGATAGTGTGTGTGTGTGTATGCCCTTTGCGCGGCGTAATACTATTTTACGACTGCGGATATTGCGTGTTCGTATATAAAAGATTAACAGGACCCGTGGAAAACTTGTTACTCGCGATATACGTGTTAACGCGACCGCTGATGCCCGAGGCCGGAGTCGCGGAGTCGGAATTTACTAAGCCCGTGAACGCACGGGAGGAAAATAAGAAGGCGTGAAATCGTCTCTTCTCCCCGCAGAGTAGCCGTTGCAGCAACGCACGTGCACGTATTTTGCGGTTTCTCGAGGAGGAACGAGTCTGCGCGTCGCGACTGCTCGCGATTTGCGGCTCTCTCGCCGCGCGGAGAGAATGAAGTTCCTCGATCTTCACTGGCAAATATAGCCGAGTAGAAATTTAAGATAGGAAAGGCCCGGCACAATTTTCCTTATTTAAGTCCTACACACAGAAACGCGACACTCCTTCAAATTGGAGGCGAGATATTTGTTATTCTAACCGGACTCTATTTTGGTACCTTCGATCACACCGTATCCTCTGTTGTGCTACCAATTTGTAAGAAAATTCCAATGCGGATTTCTAACCGGTTTGCGTAAAATTTTCCACTTGAGTACGATTTGGAAGAATCAAAGTCAAATGTTAGTCTCATTTCGACCTTATGGTAAATTTCATTCGAGTCTCTTTCAAGACCTCACCTATTTCGGTAATTGGCTGACTGAGTCCCGGGTCCTATGACCGCAAGCCTTGTTAAGGACATCCATATTAGCGTCTATTCAGAGGCCTATTCATGAAATTCGATTCAATTTGCCTTTCTCGGCAAGTATCCGAGCCCGAAGGCGTCTCTATTTTAGGATATGCTCACCCAAAGCTGCTACAGGTCTCGAGGCACGCCCCGATTAATCCCCCTCCCCCGCCGGGTATCTCCGTGACTCGACGAGTGTCTCGCAGTTAACCTCGATCCGAGAGGAAAGGAAGCAAAAATGGGGAAACGCGAACTCCGTGTGTTCTCATTCTCGTGCGGGATCCGTCGTCGATGAAGATGAATCTCGTCGAACAATACCCGCTTAGAACGCGCGACGAGGGCGGCGGACGCGCGCATCGTCCTCAAGAAGTCCTCAAGAAGTTCGAAGTTTCGGCGCGCTCAAACAACGAGACGGCGCGAAACGGTCGGTTCGCCCGGATTGTCGTGTTTCACGCGAATTTGATTTATACAGCGGCCCCCCCCCCAGGAGGGCAGGGGGGAGGGGGACAACGGAAGAACACATGGGACGAGCATGCGAGTCAAGGGTCACCTTCTACATACGTAACACGCGCTCAGAGCAGCGCGCGCATGCGCAATGCCGTGCCGGTGAACTCGAAGCCCGCGGGATTAACTCGCCGCCCGACACACTTTTCCCGAACGCTGGAAACTTCGTCAAGACATGCACCGCGCCGGTTACCGGTGTAATTGAGATTTATAACGGGGAGGGGGAGAGGAGGATTCAGGGCTCGGGACGGAGGCTCGACTTTTTCACCGTAAACTCTTTTCTTCGCTATCCCGCTTGCACGAACCTCCGTTCAACGCTCCGTGCGCGACGCCAAGATAATGTTTTATGTATGTATGTGTGTGAGAAGAAGAGAGGGAGAGAGAGAGAGGGAGAGAGAGGAACGCGTCGTAAACCTCCGCGCGACGGAATATATTCTGGACTATTACGATCCGGATAATAGTCCAAGCCGTGCGTCCCGCGTGCCTATAAATTCGTTAGGTATCGCGTCACGCCGTGTTTTATCGCCATTTACATTGTGCAACGGCCACTTTGTGGGAGAGTAGACCGTTTGCCGGGCCGCTGCGAACTCGCGGCTCGAAATTCCCGTGTTGTCAGTGCATCACGTTCTACCGTGTGTTTCGCCGATCGCCTCATATAGCAGCGCGTGTGCGCGCGCACGTTATAATCCGCCTGTGCGAAGTTTCGCATGCGGTTTTATTTCCGCACGGTGAGTTATTTCGCTTTGGGACACGCGGGGAATGCGTAACAACGAAACGGTATCGGATGGGTCGAAAACGGCCGGTGCCGTTTGCTGAGCGAATGAATGAATAATTTCCGCGAATTTCGCGATAGTAATATGCATTACGGTGTCAATTATCTGCCGAATTAATTATGACGCACGATGCGTGAGCGT
The DNA here is from genome assembly GCF_001313825.1 of Dinoponera quadriceps. NCBI lineage: Eukaryota > Metazoa > Arthropoda > Insecta > Hymenoptera > Formicidae > Dinoponera > Dinoponera quadriceps. The sequence goes on along the minus strand of NW_014554606.1, from coordinate 826,043 downwards.
TCGACGTTCCTCGAGCTTCTCGAGGATTATGAATTATAACGCTTGTTAAGTGCAACGTTCTCCTCGGATCGGGTTGTCGCGTATCCGGATTCGAAGCCGAAGCGTGAAATCGTCCGGATTCGAGCGGATTTTCGCGAATCGCCCGTCGCGAGCGGCCGAGACGCAATGATCGTCGGTTAGTCACTTCCACCTGCGAACGAAACGTGCGTATCCTTAACTGAGCGATTCGATGATCACGTTTGATTCGGTGGAGTCAGCCACAAGAGTGAAAGAAGCGCTACACGGGGCGGACATTTACTCCGGCTGCTGTACACTGAAAATCGACTACGCGAAGGTGAGTAGATACATTTCAGCAATTACCTGTCGCAACTCTTCTCTCCCTCTCTTCGAATTCAGATATGCAAACGCCGTGGCGCGTAACGGTGAGAGGCGAATCGCTCTCGTCGAGGCGCTCGAATGAAAAAGCGCGAGACGAGAGGGAGAGAGAGAGAGAGAGAGAGAGAGAGAACAGACGGAGGAGCGTGTTCTTAAAAACCGTCCAACGGTGTTTTACATAATGTCGCCGCTCTCTCGCGGTAACTTGCGTGGGCGTGTTCGGGAAAAACCCGTTTTCGCTCTATTCATTGTACGCGACTCGTTACAAATTCCAATTAGCAATACCGAGCGCTCGTGGTGGCCGCCGGAGAGAGAACTGAAACTCTCTCTCTCTCTTTTTCTCTTTCTCTCTCTGTGTGTCTATTCAATATTTTGTCGCAGCTAATTAGGGACGTTCCGTTTCGACCTGTCGACAAATATATTTCGAGCGCGCTTTATCTGCGCCCACTTGCGACTTAAAATTATGTGCAACGCCATTAGAGAGAGAGAGAGATACGTGCAGATGCTATGTTTTTTTTTTTATTACGCGGTTGTCACGAAGCTGTAATATTTCCTTTCCGACGAGACGAGATTCTCGACGTGGTTGAGAACGTGGCTCGGCCTACGTGAAATTGAATTCTCTCCACGGCTATTAGCGGATTTGTAATCTGCGCGCAAATATCCGACGAGAAATTTAATCCTGTCCGCAGGAAATCTCGCATGTGATTTGCGCCGCGATCGATAATTAATTTAACGATGCGCGATAATTTATGGTATCGAGCCAATAATTCGCTCGTGACTCTATGTTCGCATTATTGAGAGGTATGTGACGTCTCTCGTAATCCGAACCGAAATCTTGCTTCTTCATTAACCGTGCAGCTCCCGTCGAATTTAGAGGACGTAACAATGGAGAATCCCAAGGTACAATATACCGCAGAAGGGCTACCCATTGTCCTTTGATACTGGAATTACTCGGTGCCGTTTTGTTAATTCCTTAAAAAAGAACTTATCCCCGAGTCTCATGTAATATTCGATTATCTCGGTAGTCTACGTACATTCAATATTTATTAAATATTTCAGCGACGTTGGATATTAAATGATATTTTAGTACGTAAATGTTTCTACAAATCTCGATATGAAAGGAACACCGATGAATAAACGTTCGTAGCATCAAGGTGGAACAATAGCCTCGTTTAATTCTGCATCTGATAATTACCCATTGATTCTTCACGGTGCGACGGAATTTGCGGGATTACCGTGGTATCAAAATGTCGACTCGAGAATTCATAACGACGACGTAACACCCTCTCCCGCTCATTTCTCTCGTGTCGTGCTTATTGCAGGTTTAGATCGAATCTCGGTCGGTAAAAAGCTTAAGCTGCCGATTCGAGTAACTTATCGTAATCAATACGCCGGAGGCGGTCGTAAATCTCGTAATTTAACGCTTGTAAGCAACGAGCGTGACATAAGATGGATTAACTGCTTTTTATCTGATTCTACCTGCCGCGAGCATTAGCGTGACACGGCAAACAGCGCGGCGGCGGGGCACCTCTTTCACGCCTCTGTCGCGACTTTCACTCCGGAAGAATTAAGGCTCCCTTCACACCGTTGTCGCACAATCGTCTTTCAACGACCGAACACTTTATCTGTCGCGAGGGATGCCCCGCGGCATAATTTTGCGCAACCTTCCACGGAACTGTCATTTTCATACATAGTTGCATCGTTTCTCACCAGTCGTCGTGCATCGTCTTTTCGATCGATCCGTGTGAAACGTACAAAGGATTGAAGAAAAAAGGCGCTTGTCTTTAATCCCCTTTGTTATCCGTGCTCTCTTTGGCGTCTGACGTCTGTGGAAAATTACAAGACCTCGAAAGGTTGCTATTTGCTCTTGCCGGAGCGGCTGTTGTAGCGTCAGTTCTGCGACGGAGGTGTCGAAGAGAATATCCCGGCGCATTAAGCCCTTGGCGGCGGCCTTTATGCGAGGGGTAGGGGGGAGGGAGTGGCCCGCGTCTCACAAAAGCGCGTCCCTCCGCCGGGATGGCGCGCTATTGTCCCGGGAAAACACGCGAAAAATGAGCAGTCGAATGTTAACGAAGCGCGGCGTCACACAATCGCTCGTTAATGAAAACACGCGTCGAATTACACGCGAGCTTCAAAAATCCCGTGTAATTTTCGGAGAGAAAGAGAGAGACCGGGTTGTGTTTGTAAACTGCGACAGAAAAGAAAATTACGAAACACTACGCGTACAGTTTTTCGACGAAAACGAGATTGTGCGGAGGGTGCATCCCCCCCGATGAATTCAACGCTCCTTTTCATCAATGAAATTGAAGAGCTACTTTGTGTCAACGTACTTTTCAACGTTGGCATCGCGTGACATCGCGTCGTTGCGACGCCCGCGATGGGAAATATCGGTTTCTTATTGCGTGATGAGGTCCAATCATAGAGTAGCAAAAATAATGCAACGACAACGGTCGACGATAACATAATTTTGTCCGGTCGCGTTCGTACGAGCGACTCGGAATTACCTCGATTCGCCGTTATCCTTCCCGATCGTTTCCTCGCCGCCGGCCGCGCGCAGGTCATATTGGAAAATGTCGGATATTTATTGACGATCGCGACCGTATTTCCCGTTCAAATATCGCGCACAGCTGCTTCTTCCCGCTACCTTTGGAGTACGCACTCGAAATCGTAAAGTGCACTTAATCGACCATCCGCGGGCTCCTGGTAATAAAAGGCCGGCTTGTTTGTTTGTTTCAAAATGGCACAGGGTAATTGTTATTGGGGGGGGGTTTAACGCGTCGCCGGACATTATAATTAGACATTTTCGCTTGTGAGAGAATGAACTTCCCGAGGATAACGGGAGGAGGAGAGTCCGTTTTGCAAAAAAAAAAGGGGGAAAGAAAAAACTCAACAAAGCTCGGTAAGCTCCGCGAAATAAAAAGAAGGAAGGGAAGAAAAATACAAGAAGCTCCTCGTATCTCGGATAACTTCGACGTTAATTAAGTCGAAACGGTCTGCGAAACACCGTCCGAATACAGTGGGCGAGTGGGGGAAGGGGAGAGGGGGAATATGCGCATCACCGCGGGGAATGCCGAGAAAAATTCTGTCGGGATGAGGGAGAGCACCCAGCATACCGCGGCCGAAGAGGAGAACACTATAGACGTTCGCGGGTAGTAGAGAGCGACAAGCGAAAATAGAGTCGAAGGCGCAACCCAAGGCTCGAAATTGGATTTCAAGGCGGAGCTTGTGACAGGAGCTTTACTCTCCTCTTCCTCCTCGCACGCGCTCACTTATTGCCAATAGAAAGGCCTGCCAAATAGCGGCTCTGTGCTTGTTGCGGAAACGCGTATCGGCTACGCCGCGTGTGAGCCTCGCGTGACTCACGCCGTTGGATCGCCGCATCTGCGAAGGAAAAACGGAATAAATTATATTTGAGGTGGTTTGGTCCGTCGAACCTGTTTCCTTAGAGTTATCTTTTTAAACTTTAGCTGTACATCCACGGAAGAAACGTTAACCACACCGTCCGTAAACGATTAGAAAACGATCGACCATTTCGGAAGCTGAGATATTCGCAGCTAAAGATGTGATACTTTTTACACGCGTTCCACGAAGTAAATGTCCCGTTTCTAACACTTTTAATTCCTTCCAAGCCCGATTTAAGCTTTTTATGAAAAACTACTGTGATACTAAGGATTTTTGTGTTAATTTCGCACTCGAAATTAATATTTGTCGCTTAGATAGTTAAGTAAAGTTATAAGAAAGTATTTTTTTTTCTTTTTTCAATAAATAATGAACTTACGTTCCCTTAATATCGCTATTAAAAATCTGGTATTCTACCAATTATTTTAAATGAGGCGAGCCTCTCTTTCTTTCTCTTTGTGTTATCATCCTGCGGATCCCTCAGACGTTAGTGGTATCCTACGGGAACGGATGATCCCTCGGACGCCGTTCGTGTCGTATCGCGGATCGGGAATTTTTATAAGAACGATCATGGCTGGCGCGCGGTAATGGCGCATCGGTTACACGTGCTCCTGGCGAAGGGATTATTCGAGCGGCTGATCTACATGCAAATGTTTCCGTTTCGAGATTCGTTTTCTTCGGGGGAGCGACGCCAACCGGTGCGCCATCGAAATGTATTAGATATATACTTGGTTAAAATGGCAGACACGATGAAGTTGGGAGCGCAGCGAACTGTCACAATTGAGAATCACTACCGACGGGTCTGCGTAGCGATCGATTATAACAGGAGTCGAAGTATACTTGATAACGTAAGATATTCCAATTCTTCGATCAATAATATCGCGCAACGGTTGAAATCAGGATATACTCTCGAATGTATTAATACGTTGTTGCGCAACTTGTTGTTATGTTATCTCGGAATAAATTGATTTTCACATTCTATACCGTCACTTCGGTACACACATGTTAAATTTTACTTCAGTTCCACGTTTTCATCGCGTATTATCGAAGAAGTTGCAGAATTCCTTAAAATATTCAGCTTTGACATTGTAAATATTAAAAGGTGGTACGTGGATAATGGAAAAAGATACGGAAACTAAATAGTTTTTGGTTAACAACGGTAATTAATCAATCGACATCTCCAATGATGCTTAAAATGTTTACAAGAACTGATAAACTTTATGTTTTTATATCACAGATTTTCTCACATTTTCTTGTTTTATTGTTAAATTTTATTTCAGTTATTCTATGATTTTTATCATGCCATTCAAATATATAATATTTACAATGGAGTTTTAAGTATGCGAATTTTACTGATGTAATTACAGATTGATGTTTGCAAGAGTAAGTAAAATCATAAAAAAATACTCGTTTGTTGTTCGTAATTAATCGCTTTTTATGACAGGATTACATTTCAATTTATTGATAAATAATAGTTACTTGTGTGGCCCTCGAAATTTTGAACAACAGATAATTTTTCATTTTAGTCTGTCACATTCTATCCATATTTTCATGTAATAAAGAAATTACGAGATTTTATTCGCAAATATACACTCAGGTACCACTGTGCGAGAGCCTCTGAATCGCAACAGCTTGCGTTCCCAACTTCATTGTGTTTAATCCGTTTTACAACCAAATGTATAACGCGTGTTTGCATATTACGGGGTTTTTTCTCTCCCCCTCTCTCTTTCCCTCTCTCTTTCTCTCTCTATCTCTTTCCTTCAGCACATCTCGCTAATTACATTGCCGTTTCCCCGACCATCCGAGAATATTCCCGATTCTTCCCTCCTGTGCGCGTTTTCTTCCTTCTGTACTTTTTAAATTTCGCAAATACAAGCTAAGCGTGTGCTTTTCTGCTCATTTCCGTGTTCTTTGGAGATCGTCGGCCCGTGTTCCAAGATAGCATCGCGCCACGGTGGAAACATTCTCGCCGAGTTAACACGTCCCACTCATTGTTTCATTGTTTCCGCCGTCCTTTCGAGCGCCCTTTCTTCCTCTCCGCCGAAATTTCCCCGTTTCTAACCCGGTACCGCGAACGCTGCGCTAACGACTTCGCTAACGCGTAAGATGCGCCACGTACCCCCCTTTCCCGTTCCGCGAGAGAGTCCTTTCGAGAGAACGTAATTCCGAGAATCGTAAGCCGCCGTCGGAGACTGCTGGAAGTTAAAAACTGATAAAGCTGTTCGATATTTACGAGCCACGGATTGCAGCGAGCGCGACAACAGCTGTGGTCTCCAATTGTCCCCTTAATTGGGGCGTGAGGTCAAATCCATTGAAATGTCGAGCCGTTATCGCGAACGTCGTCCTTCTCCTGGTCGTCACCGACGAGCGGCGCGACGACGGAATATACTTCTGGGACTTTTAACCGAATCAATTCCCATCATCGTCGTCGTATCATACTCGCCGAGGGTGACGACAAGAAGACGAACGTGCTCGACGTGCACCACCGCGACGGGAACTCTTCATTCGGCGAATATCGTAAGGTACGTCGACGGGTTGACAAAGTTGCTCTACGTGCCGGCTTATCGTCCTCGAGCAGGAGAGAGAGAGAGAGAGAGAAAGAGATGGTGAGCGCGCGTGAATTTATTGGACGGGAAATACGGTATCGCTTAGAATCACGAGTATTTACTCGCTGTTCGAGCAGCGTTAACGACGCGAGCAGACGCGCGTTCACGCGTCTGACGTGTTTTTACGAGTGCCTCGAAAATCTAAAGAGGCGAGAGAGGATCACAGAAGACGCGTCAAGCAACGCGTGGGCGGGAAACGGCGTGAGAGGAAGCGCTCGTACGTAGGACGTCTCCGGGAGCCAGTCCTTTGGTCCAGGATTTCTCCCGAGTAATGTCGACACTCGGCGTTAACGATTTGTTTGGATGCGGCCGCCTCCTTCCTCACGTTCTTCCGCCGTTTTCGACGTTGATTATCCGGGGGTATCAGCGCGGCACCTCACGAATTCGCCGGTTAGAATTTAACCACAAAAGTAGGAGGACCATTTCTCTAATAAGTGTTACTGTACTATCAAGGATAACAACCTGATATGCATGTTGCTGTACTGCATAAAATATGTTCGGCGCCGAAAATGACTGTAATTTTCTATCAATTTTCGTTCGTTCTCTGCGAGGCAAGGACTCCATTTTAAATGGATAGCGGATATTAAGCAGTTTTTTATTTCAAATTCTGTTCTTCTCATAGAAACGTTATGTATATATAGTTGTGGCAGCTTGAGAATCGGTAAGGCATATTTAGCGTTCGATCCCGAGTCAACATTTTGACCCTGTGGTGAACCTTCAATTCTGCAACAGTGGAAGCTAAGGTAGTAAAATAGATTCGAAATTTCAATTTTAACAATATAATTTACCCCTACTTTGACCCCTGCTTTGATGCCTTAAATTTCCGTTCTTACCGTTTTAGCGTCAAAACCGGTTCTTTAAGATAGCGTTAAAGTGAAGCCTTTAGAATTAAAGGTTCACGAGAGAAGTTCATAAGAGCGTCACTATCGTGAAAATGGCTTTTTATCCGTTTATAGGCCATTTAAGCAGGAGCAAGCCGTTCTTAGGAGCGTCAGAGTGGCGTAATAAAAATTTCGACTCAAGATACGTGTCTGGAATAAGACTCTCTCAGAAGAGAGTGCGCGAGGGGTAACAGGGAAGCCGCGACTTTTCGAAGGCGAACGTTGCGCGCGAATAGATGCTGAAACGCGACAGAGAGAAATGCCTTTCTCGATTACACGAGCATCCGCGTATCTGCCGCAGATCGTTGTTTCGCTTCGCGTGACGACGCGATTCCCGGCGATTCGCGCAAATGGAAAAAATGCAAATTCGGTAATTACTCATGGTATTATTGCGTCGGGCGCGTCTTCCTCCGCGCGAAGTGAATATAAAACCACGCCGGGGTGGGTCGCGAGACGTTGCTCGTCGCGGGGAGAAGCGACGTTACGTGTAGACGACGCGCACAATGGAGGAAAACAATTAACGGCGCACGCGCGGTTAGTTGCATGAAATCGTGGGAGATTCGAAGAAATCTAATATTCGGCGACTTCACGCGGAAATTATGCGCGGGCGGGACGCGCGCACGCGTTCGCTGCCCCGCCGTCGCTGTTCTGGAATTGCATTTCCTCGCGCGTACCGCTACTCCGCGAATTATCCGACATTTCGCCGCTCCGGGAAGAAAAGAGAGAGAAAGAGAGAGAGAGAGAGAGAGAGAGAGAGAGAGAAAGCGAACAGGCCGGCGTTTGATTATACCACGGCTGGGGGAACACGGTAACCGACATTCGTATTAATTAAGCATCCTCGCGGAAGAGCCTCGCGGTGTTGTCTTCGACATCGCGTTCCCCCTGTCGACGAGCGAGAACCGTGTTGCTCTCCGTGTTCCTTCATTCCTTCCTCATCTAACATAAATTATACGTACATTGAAAGCAGAGTTTAATAACAGTTGTAATGCATAACACGTGATGCACGATACAGTTAGTTTTTCATTATTGTAATTATTTGCCACCATTCTTTGCAAATTATATATATATGTGTGTGTGTCGCGGAAAAATGGCGTTGACCGGACGGTTATCGCGATTATCGTCGCCGAGCGGCCACATCCCTCGATTCTGCTTTTACACGCTCCTACATAATGGACCGGCCGCGGTCAGCCGCGTTTTATCTCCGTCCTCTGCGCGCGCTCTCGTTACGCACGCGATGTTTTACTCCGAAGGCGAATATTATTGTTATTTCCGCCGTAACGCGTGTGAACAACTGTCCGAAATTACAATGCGGACCGAATGCCGGATTACAAGCGCTCTAATGGAACGATCTTGCGCTCGTTGCGGCGTTTATTGTCGCAATAACGTAATGCCCGTGGCGTTTTACCGCCCTAACGCGGTTACGGCTATTATTATTATTATTATTATTATTATTATTATTCTATATTTAGTCGTCGCTTCTTAATCGTGAGGTGCTAAAATAAAACGAGCCGCTTCGTTATCCGCACCTCTGACCTTTACCTACAGCAGAAGCACTTAAGTTGCCGCGTGCGGCTCTTTTTTGGCCGAGATTTTTTGCGCGTATACGAAATATAAAATCCATAGAACATATTAAAAGGGGAGGCTCTTATCTGCACGGTTTTACGCCAACGTGAAGTTTGGAAGGGGGGAGGAGGGGAGAAGAAGAAATAGAAGGTGTTAACTCGACGAGACCGGTTCTGACGGCGAAACCTGAGTCGACGCTGATCTCGGCGTTCTAATTTGTAAAATTGAATTTCATTTACCAACCGGGAGAGCCGGACACTTAAAAGGAGCGCTCTTCCGCACGGGGCACGTGGCAAAAGAGTAGTCGCGGTTTTACGCCGCATCAGCATCTCGATATTACGAGAACGCGGGACGGAAGTTTCGTTGGTCTTCGTGTATAACGCGTCATCCCATTCGCATTACCACCGCCTACGTTGGAACGCTGGGGAGGGGGAGGGGGGTTACGTAATTATCCGCTAAATGTCATTTCACTATCGCACGTCATGTAACACGGCGTATGCGACGCCGTGCGTCTTTGCGCGCCCGGCGGATGTCTCGCGCGGAAATTTATATTACGCCGCTCTTATTAACTCCGCCGATTGTGCAATTAACTTGGCCGATCGATACGTATCTTTTATTGACGCGGGACAATCGGCCGAATGACCGAATTAATAATACCGGGTAATCGGACGTCGTTACTTCGTCTCAGGGTTTTCAACGAGCTCGTCGTCGCCCGCGTCGAACGGAGACGCGTTTAACGTTAATTGCTGTGTGTATTTGCTCTCTCTCTCTCTCTCTCTCTCTCTCCTCTTCCCGCTGTCGCGTCAGAACTTTACAAATTAACATACAATCGGGCAGATGGGAAGGCGCGCATGTGCGCGATAGAGTTTTGTAAAACTCCACGGACGACCTTCTCGCGATTTTCCGCGGTCGACATTATTAAGCCCTGCATTAACCGTCCGGCGACGAAGTTAGTTTCTCTCGTTAATATACGGCGATTAATTCAGTTACGAGTTATCGGGTGTTAAATTCAGGGACGCGCGCGAGGGAGGAACGACTGGCATGTGCCAGTCGTCCGCGCCGACGACGACGACGACGACGGCGGTGCCGCTGCACCAGGAAATCTTATTTTTCGCTTTGAATTGCAAATCCCGCCAGGTCGGCCCGACTGCCGTCGCCCCCGCTGCTTTCCCGCTCGCCGGATACACAAGGCGAACTCCGACGACGCGTTCAAGTTTCCGCGAGGAAAAACCTTCCCCCTCCCCATGGACTCTCTTCGATTTGCCGCTCGTAAGACGCGCGCGCGTCATCGATCATCGTTCTTGTCGGCGAGCGACAAATCTAGAAATCGTTTTGCCATCCTTCAACGACGGGTCGCCTCCCCTCTCCCCCCGGACGGGTGGGGTCGAAGTGCAAAAACTCGCTCCCCAATACACACCGTATATATTTCGAAGCTTCCTCGAACTGCTGAAACATATTAATATTTAACTTATACCGGCAGCTCCGCGAGCTGATTTCCAACGTTTTATGCTCATTTTCACGGGGAAGCTTCCTAGTTGCCTAGTTGCGTTTACGGGATTTCCGGGCATTTCAATCCGTTTTTATTCCTCGTTATTCGCACTGAAAAATCCCCCCCCCCCTGCTGGCGAAAATATAGATTTTCGCGGGGATATACTCAAACGGGCGCCGGCCTCTCTTCCATTCCGGCGGGAAATTTTGTTAACCCTTTCGCGGCGGAGTGCTCTGGAAAGAGTTGCGCTCTAAGCAGCCGATGCCAGATCGACCGCGCGGACCAAATACGCGAGTCGTTCCGAACGCAGTGTGTATATAATATTTGACTATGTAAAAAAAACCTTTGCACAAGAAGCGTATGCTGCTAGCACGTCAAAAACAACTTAATGGACATTAATGGCAGTTGTTGATAACAAACGAACAGCGCCTTCGTACGAAGAGAGCGGCTCCGGATGGGCGCCATCTGGCGCTGTTCGTTCGCCGCGGGTAAATTTGCCTGAGCGCCGAACGGCGCTGTTCGCTGAGAATGAGCATCTATAGCTGAGCGCCTAAAGGCGCTGTTCGCCGCGAAAGGGTTAAACGCGGGGCTCCGCTTGCGTGACGCGATTAAATTCCGCAGCTTTGCTTGTGCCTTCGGCAAATAACCCTCTGGACATTATTTGTGCTCGCTAAACCCTGCACCTTGCGGTTGACTACCGGAAAGACAAAGAGAAGAAAGAGAAAGAGAGGGGGTGGGAGGGGGAGCAGCGAACTGTGCGTTTGCAGGAATCCCGGGGAATGATTAAAAACGCAAACGGGGGAGCAAACGTATCCCCGGGATTAGTTTACTTCGTGCGAGTCGAGCAAATTTCATTCAATTTTATCCCCTGAAACTCGCCAAATATCTCGAACGAAAGAGACGGCAGGTCGCGCGCGCGTGCGCACCTCACGCAGCCTGGGATTGCGTTGATTTTACAGCGGCAGGACGAATTTCGGTTTTCCCTCGCGCGCAGACGCGCCTCTGCTGACGTCGGCGGATGAATATAAATGTTAAAATTACATTGCGCGAAGTGGCTCGTGATTAATGGAGAGGAGGACGCCTCGCTATATGCCGCCATTGTTGTGTCGGACGCTTTTCTAGCGCGTAAATATGTAAAGACCGCGAGTTTAAGAGCGCTAATGGGCCGACCGCCGGCGTCGTCGTCGAGACGGGCGCGCGCTACATTCCGGCTGTGCGGCCGAGAGAGCGAGGCCGAAGCCTACGCTCTTTTCACCTGCCTGCGTCGTTCGAGCCTGCAACGACCTCCGTGATATCGTCCGGTCGTTTGAATAAGAAGAGGAAAAAGATTTCCCTATTTTCCCCACTGCGTTTATCCGCGTCGCTCCGAGAAACATTAATAAAATTTCTCGAGAGGAGCTGCTGCTCCCACAATCTCAACGGTTCCCGGCCGTGGATTCAACGCGAGTGACTCTTTCGGAGTACGAAATACGTCGCACTTTTCCTCGGCACACCTTCGGCGGAAACTTTTATAAACGTCGTCATAAAAGTTCCATAGCGCGCGCTTTTATTTCCTATTGGATGGATTCGAATGTTCGCGAGAGAGAGAGAGAGAGAGAGCGAGCTCGTTTCCCCCGGTATATCGAGCGGCTTTCGAGATCGCGTTGCTTGACTCAACAGGACGACTACGACCGCGACTACGAGAGCGTCGGCTTGTTACGAGAGGAGACCCGATAACGCCGGCGGACGTTTTATAAAACTTTAATAACGGTGAGGGCGTGTAAATAAGGTCGGCTTCGCGCGCGAGCCCAGCATCTCTCGAGGTCGGGATCGCCGCTATTAAGAAACTACTCTCTCTCTCTCTCTCTCTCTCTCTCTCCTTCCTTCTCACGATTGATATCGAGTGCTCACCGGCATAGAGGAGGAATCGCTCGATGATCCCTTGGCCCAATTAAAGCCATCGATGCAACCGATGTGCCTCGCCTGCAATTCGCGCGGGGATTAATTATCTGCGTTGATTAAAGCCCGCCGCGGCGGTTCACGACGTTTATCGCGACCCCTCCGTTCGGGCATTGGTAGTTCGACTAATTAATTTTCACGATCTGTTCACGTACATTCCGCTTGAGTCGCTAAACACCCGTTCGCTGCCGATCGCGCGACAGATAAAATTTCGCCCCCGCTCTGTTCACCGTTCGTTCCTTTTGTTCGCGCCCGTCGATTTCTTTCCCTCTTTCTCTCTCTTTTTTCTTTCTCTTCTCTTTTTTCGTCTCCGTGCGAGGAAGTTCCTCGTGTTCTCGCCGCGAGACATTTCAACACCCTGCCATTTTAACCGCTTTTCCCGCCGTAATTAATTGCTATCGACAACTACCGCGCGCTTTTGAGGTGCTACAAATGTCGGGGAAACATTAAAACGCTTTACGACGCTTAACTTTGTCGAGTGATGTAGAGCAAATAAGTTCCCGGGATTATTATTCCGAGAATAAAGGGAACAAGTAAACGGTAACAAATAAACGAGCACGTTGCTGGTAATTTCGCGTACAAACCGTGCGAATAAAGAAACAATTAGGGATTAAACTTCCCGGTCGGGATTCCACCAACTTTCTTCCACCAGACCGACAAGAAAACGCGCGCTGCTAATCGCTATTATAAGGCAATAAAGCCTCTCTCAATTTATGTTACTATTATAAATAAACACCCGACTAAAATTCGCTGACGAGAAAGTGTTATCTCTGTCGAAACACCCCCGGTGAGAGATTTCCTAATTCGATATTTCAGTTCCATGTTGAGTCCATTTTGTTCTGTATCTAGTCTTCACAGGTCTCCTATTGTACTCATTCGATGCCACGAATAAGAAGTTATTTCTGTCTTCTCCACTTGGAGACTTAATGTACGAACCAGATTTAATATGGGGCCAAAATTTCGGGTTAAAACGGTAATCAAAAAGGCCCCACACAATTTTTCCCCCGTTTACATCCAGGCCGTATAAAGTCAAGTTTACTTAGGCTCTACGTAGAAATGTAATGCTCGTACAAATTACGGCCAGATTTGTAAATCTAATTAGCTCCTATCTTGGCATGCCTAACTAGGGCATATCTGGCGGTACGCCTGATTAGAACATATCTTGTTATGTTACGAATTTACGAGAAAATTCCAACCCGGACTTGTGGCCTATTTGTGTTAAATCGTCTCTTATTTTATATATTATTATATTTTCCGCCTCACTTTAAGCTAACCGGCAACGATTCGCATCGATATCGAGATTTCGCGGCAGCTGATCGGCGTCACGTAAAAGAGGCTTCGATACATTCTTTTCGAGATAACTTTCCCGACAACATGCCTTTTCATAAACGGATCGAAAGAAAATCAATCGAGTATCACGAGGATTCAGTGCTCTCTAAAGAGCACGGGGCGATCGCGCAGCGACAAGTTACTGCGATGCTGCGATAAATTATTCCCCCGCCTCCGCGGCGGCGGTATCGATTCTACGACGTGGGTCGGCGCGTTTATGGTTTCCGCGGTTTCGGGGTCGAGTGTGTTTTCGATATCGCCGGGAAATTAACGCGAAACGACTGGCACCGCTGCCGCTCGTCGGAGCGTGACGAGAGTGTTATGCATAATAAAAAGTGAACGGCTAATGTCGGAGGCCGACGCGTAGAGCAGAAATTGCGATAATTAAATTTTCCCCCGCACGCGTGCGCCGCTTACGATTACGCGCCGCGTAAAATGTGTTTGTGGAACGAAAATTATATTTTCGACGCGCGACTTCGTTTTCTCATCCCGCGGCCGCCGGGCGGGGGGGTCGTTCAATTGTTTTTAAACCCGGTCTCTTCCTTTATTTTCCACCGGCCTCTTTATCTCCCCTTCGACCCCGTCGTTCAATGATACGATTTAACACCGGGTCCCCCGTGGTTATTATTATTGGGAAAACGACTAAGCGAATGTAAAATTAGCCCGGTGTTACTTTAATAACGCGATTGCGCGCGTGCGCGCACTGCACATATTGCGTCGCTCTCGTTGCGTTTCATGCTGATTTCACATTTCGTGATCGAATAAACTTGGAAATGAAGATTATATATGACGGGAGGTGAGGGAGAAAGGGAGGAGATATTTTATAAAGCGAAAAAATAAATATTTGTCGTCGAAACATCGCTTAGTTCGTTTCCGAAATGAAATTCTAGCTCCGCGTTCACTCCACGAATAAACCGTTGCCGTTCATTCCGCTCCGCACGATTCCGGTTTCCATTTCGTCAACGGTGGTTTCCTTTCCCCGAAGGATGGATCGTGGCTGTCCTCTTGGCAAAATTGCGCTTTCACGTGGTAGAAAGTGTCCGCGGGAAATATTGTTCGAGGAGAAATGAAGGGAAGGTTGCGTCGCGTTTAAACACTCCGCCTTTTTCATCGCCGTTATTACAAGGCCGTGCACATTTCTCCCCGAGGACGCTCGGAGGCAGCGAACGATTCGATAATATAAATATCGTTCCCACAAATCCCATCCCTCGAATGCTTTCTCCTTTCGTAAGAAGCACGAGGAAGGTACGCGCCCCGTCGATACGTCCGGATGTCGGAAACGGAGGACCGCGCGAAGGGACGAGCCGATTGTGAACGTCGCGGCCGAAGGTGGGGGATCCGAGATGCGCGCTCGACATATTTCCATATCTCAACCTTTTTTCCCCCCTCTCTCTCTCTCTTCTTTTTTCACCCACGACCGGATTAAGCTTCATTTCGCATCCGTATATCCGACTTACACCGCACCTCTCTCGCGCGAATAAAAGGACTTCCTTAACCGTGTCGGATTTCCTTAACCGCGAGATCGCGGCACTTCCGTCACGATCTGTCATAAAATTCCCGGGACGGTCCGTAACGATGTATAACGGGCCGAATCCGATAAGATTTATCTTACAAAGCAGATATGAAGGCGAGCGCACGGCTGGCGGCTGAGGAGAGAATTATTGCCGGCGCTTTCCGCGCGCGTCGTATTGTCGAGGACGCTTGCAAAGCCGCGGAGGAGAAATGCGTCTCCTCAGCTCTGCATGGATGGAAGGCTGTAATATCTGCAGAGGGAAAATAGAGACAGTCCCGTCTCGTGTTTTCGCGATGTGCCGATCTCTCGACCCGAGTTGCCCGAAATCCGACCCCGCCCGCATCTCGTGAATATTTCAGCCCGGCCTCTTAATCGCGACGTATCATCTTCCGCTCTCGTTCGTTCGTTGCAACGGCAACGATTAAAATCGCCCACCGCCAACGTTCCTCCCGAACGTCCTTAACCGCGCGGTACAATTTATGGCGCGTGCCGCTCGCAGTCGTTCCGCGAGACTTTACGGGCTCG
The DNA here is from genome assembly GCF_001313825.1 of Dinoponera quadriceps. Classification (NCBI taxonomy): domain Eukaryota; kingdom Metazoa; phylum Arthropoda; class Insecta; order Hymenoptera; family Formicidae; genus Dinoponera; species Dinoponera quadriceps. The sequence goes on along the minus strand of NW_014554606.1, from coordinate 810,425 downwards.
TTTTCCGCGGGTTTCCTTTCACGGTCGCGGCCCACATCGCGGCCTCGTTTCTCTTCGAGGGAGAGAGAGAGAGAGAGAGAGACCAAACCGCGCGCGACGACAGTGTGTGTCAACACACAGCCGGTGCTCCGATCCCTCGAGGCGGAAAAATCGATCGACGGCAGTCGGGTGTAATTTTGCGAATTCGCAGCTCGAATTTGTCATCATGGCCGATAACCGTGCGACATCGAGACACAAAAGTGCATGCGATATTAACCAGCATAATTCGCCTACGGCAAATTGCTATTCGTTCGCGTGTGAACATTCTGTGACGGAATTTCATATCGACATGTCGATGATATGATGAAATTTCCATTAACAGTATACATTATTGCGCGAATTAAAGTTATTCGGAGATTGATCCGTCAATATTCGTACCGTATCAGCGCGGCCGTAACGTATGTTCCGCATCGACGGGGCAAATTTGGAATTTGCATCGTCGAAGGAACGAGATGTGGTTCTCCGGTGACTCGACGTTCACGATTTTCGATATCCAAGTCGCCTCCGTCTCTCCATCTCTCTCCCTCTTTCTTCTCGCTCGATATATCAAATAATCAGCCCGACAAATATTATCGGAATACCGGCGTAGAGCTGAGTTGTGTCGCGGGGAATGCACGTTGGCTTATTTCCCCCGCGGATGCGCGAGCGAAATAATTATTTCACTTCGCGCCGGAGAAGCGAAGAACGTTTTCTCGTCTCCCGGTCGATCGGATCTCGTCCTGCTTTCTTTCCCTCCGGAGCGCGGCTCGCGGCTCGCCGAATGGTTTAATCCCCCCCGGCGCTCCGCGAATACCAATCTTAATTTACGACGCTGCATTATCGTCGGCGAAGAAAGCGTTCTGCGAAAATCACACGTTCCACGTGCGCTCGGTGAAATCACCGCTGTCTCACAGTCGCAATCGCGGGTCAATCGCGTGTAATTTCAGGCCGTGGATCGGACGGACAGACGCGGGNGGGAGGGGGGGGGAGGAGGGGGAGAATCCCCGTCGAGGATTCCCAGGAGAAAGCTATCGCGGGGAACGATGTAAAATAAAATACTCGTGTGCTCCGTCGTCGTGAGCCGCTATCGCAAAGATGATACGGTTTCGCGTTGCACTCCGCGTGTATCGATGTGCAAAAACGCCCGGATGATCGGTCCGCGTTTTGATTTTTCCACGCGCGCCCCTCGGGCACTCCCGGGAAAAATTACTATTGCTTCTGCGAAAAAAGAAAATTACGTAATGCGCAGCGTCGAAACGTTTTTCTATTTCATATTTTTTTTTCTTGCACTCGAGCGGTGATGATATTTGGTTTATTGTAGGGTGCGCGAGATGAGTGCTCTCGAGTCGAATTTCCACTTTAAGGACGGTAGACACGTTTGAACGCGCGAAAAATCGATAAAATTCCAGTTATCACACTGCAACCGTAGGAATTAATCGAATGTAGATTCTTTTCCAGGCTATTTATTATGTTTATTCTGGACTATTAAATAAATAACACTTTCTCACCGGACTTTAGTTAGTTCCGTAGAAAATGATTTGCTCTTTAATTTCCGAGAAAAAGTGTCTTGATATTTCCGTTCATTCTCGAGGTAAAATTTCCACCCGGGCACCGATTTACGGGAAATTAGGAGCGTGCGCGCGCGCGACGAATTTGTCACTTTGAAGTATCGCCATGCGGAAATAATGATAATAATAACAATATCCTCTCGCGAAATACCACGATGGGGGATACGTGCATCCCGCGAAATCGCGAGAAATCAGAGGAGGTTGGATAATGTCTGGAAAATAGATAGGGGAATACAGAGGGAAGTGTATATAAATTCATGAATAATGTATTCTCGCGCGCGTTGGATAGCGTCCCGTTCTTCCGACTTCGATTTTGCGATTCCTCGCGAATTTGCATATTCTCGATACAATATTTTCGGATATAGTAACGTTTCCGGCCGATGGATTCAAGGTGTGTATATGCCTGTGTGTATGCATGTGTGTGTGTATCGTCCCACTTTCCCGATTTTCACCTCTTTTTCAGGACTCGTTGAGCTCGTAAATCACGAGGCTCGCTGCTGTTCGGTGTCTCAATACCATGTCCACGTATACCGTATAGACTAATAACCTGCGATAATTAAAGTTCACCGTTCTACAGGTTTCGATTTCATGACGGAAGGGTGGGGCAGGGAGGGAGGAGGGGAGTTAACGCGCTCCTTTTAAATTTACGGTTTCCCCGTCGCGATACGAACGAATTCGCGGATCGTCCGTCTTGCGAGCCATAAATTTATTACGCAAATCGTTACGTAACGGGACGAGCCTGCGATCCTCATTGCTTCTTTCGGCTTTGCAAATCGGGAAATATCATCGGTCGAACGTCGTTCGTCTCGGTTTATACCGCATCAGCGATGCTCTCTCTCTCTATCTCTCTATTCTCGGTTAAGAAACGTTATACGCGCGTGAAACATTTATTCAGATCAGGTTTACCCGATTAAACGCTCTAATGCCAAGTGTAAGTATAACCCGGCGAATGAGAGGTGACGATCCCCTTTCCCCCCTCCCGGCACAGTTCGGTAAGTTTAATCCCTCTCTTTTTATCGGGCGAGATGTTTAATTCGCTTATCGGGCGAAACTTGGTGAGCATAATCATAATTACGAATCGCCGGTGAATTTTCTTTTCTCCGGCACGTCGCGGCACAGTTTCGGCGTGTACACCAAATTATTCCGCGATTCGCGCGGAATACGCGATATAGCGGCCGCGAGCCGTTCCTCCCGAGCATGAGGGAACGGAGGGGTACACGAGCAAGTTGTTTCAGGTCTCTCTCTCTCTCTCTCTCTCTCTCTTCTTTCTTCGGAAGGCCGGTCACGTACTTATCGACCAATCGAGAGGGGCGCGTCCATCTGCGTCTCGTCCCGAAGTTGTTCTTCGTGGCGTCGCTTTTTTCTAGCCGACCCTCGCCAAACGGCGGGGGGAAATCCGGGAGGCAGCGGGTTCATTTAAATACTTGTTGCCCCCACAAGTGCGCGTCGCCGTGATTCCAGGTAAAACCCCTCGCTCGAAGAAGTCGCGACCATTGAAATTCAATGCCGCCCCCACGCCTCGCCCGATACCCAACATACGGTGGGCCCGAGGTGGAAAAACCGCCGACTCTCTCTCTCTCTCTCTCTCTCTCTCTCTCTCTCTCTGTGGGTATGTGTGTGTACGCTCGTACAAAAATTATCGTCGTTCTTCCCGTCCGTTCTAGACCATTCGGTCAATGTGAAGGGTAATATTTCTTGGCGGAGATGTCGCGAGACTCGGTAATTCTCCCGTGTGATCGCAATACGCGAATAAGATTTTCTTTATATATTCTGTGCTTTTTTGCTGTGCACGCAGAGAAAAGATGCTACACGGAAGTAAATGTCGTTGAATCGATGATATTTCTGACAGTAGTAATTGGAGCAGACTTTCTTGATTATCAGCAAATATCAATGGGAGTGCTACGTTAAGTGTTGTAAAAGTACTGGCTTTGATGATATCGCCACTGAGTCAAGGAGATTTGCTCCAATTATGCGTGCTGTTGGAAGTCCTATTGATTCAACGGTAATTTTTCTCGCGTAGTTCAAGTAAATAGTTACTTTTATATTCCTTAGCAAATTTTTACTTGGATTCAGTAAATATTGCTTTGAACTTTTTTCTACATCTGAGTAATAGTGATTTGACCCAGGTAACATTTATTTAATTCAAGTGAAAATTTCCTAAGGTTTATTGGAGTAATTATGTAATTGAATTTCTAGCAATTCTTTTTCGGTATATAAATTGCTCTTACATCGATATTTACGTATTAAACAGACTTACTCTCTCTTTCATAGACGAAATAAATAGGGAGTTAAGAAAAATCGATTGGAAAAAAAATATTATGCGATCTTTATAGGATTTAATATACTTTATATATCTTTATTTATCATAACAACGATTACAGTCCTATTATTATGACCTAATTCGCGGTATGTCGGCCTGACGCGACCGGAACCGCGCGCATTTGAATTCCGCAATTAATATTCTGTCCAGACGAGAGAGAGAGAGAGAGAGAGAGAGACTCAAATTAGTTTCCGCCGATAAAATTCTCTCCGGAGAAGCGACAGGATCGTTCTCTCCGGGAAAATCGAACTGTCGATCGCGATTACACCGTCCCGACTAGATCCGGAAACGGAGGGAGCTGAACGAGAGACAGCGGGAGGTAAAGTGGGAGACCTCATTAAACTATGCATCGCGCGCGGCGAGGCGGTTATGCACCCGTGCTGGCCGCGATACAATGAGCCCGGGCTCTGACCTTTCTTCAGAAAGGTCACCGCGGAATTAAAGACGTCCTTCCGCGACGTCGAACCGCGGCTCTCGGGTCAGCCGGGATGGAAGCGGCGCTTCCGCTGCTCCTTTCATGCGCGGCACGTGGCTTTGAGCTTTTGTCCCGCCGGATCGCGCGGGATGCATCGCTGTATGCGAGAGAGTCTTTCCGTTTGAAATCACTGGAGCTCGCTGCAGCAGCTCTCCGTCGTCGTCGTCGTGCACGTACGAAGCGTGTCCCGATTATACGTCGCGTGCGTGCTCAGGCAGTCCGAAGGTGCAGTCGCTCGCGTGTGTGTCTGAGGGACGTCGAGAGACGCGCGCGCCTCGTCCAGGAATTACCGTCGAGCTGTGTGACGTGCTCGGAATGGCAACATCCTGGCGCTGCGAATTTAAAATCGCGAAGCCTCGTTAACGTGGCGCGCACGGGAGGATAGGTGGACACAGAGAGGGGGAGGAGGGGAGCGACTTCTTAAATTGTTCTCGCCTCGTCTCGTCGCCGAAGTCCGCGTATGTTACGTGAGACGGTTCGTCGAGGTAATCTGTCCTCGCGAGTCAAATTGTCCTCTCCTCGTTATCCGAACGATATTCCTTTCCATCCGGCGGGAAAAGCATCACCTGCTTCTTAAGATTCCACGTTACGTCAGAAAGCGTATACATTATATATATACAACGCGCGTTACGTTGAATCTGAAAAGCGAGCGAGTCGCGGCTGGACGCGAAGTTCGCTGGGAAGTTCGACTAAACGCGAGAAAGAGAACGTGGTGGGGAAGTGCGTCGGCTCGATCAGAAAGTTCCGTTCGATTTCCCGCCTTGGGCGGTTAAACCAGCCAAGGGTCTCTCGGCTTCTGCGATGGGAGGAAGTAAGTGAAACGCTGCCGAAATGTGGCGGGCGAGACGATCATGGATGATGGCTGAGAAGTCATTTCTTTTCATCGAACTCACGGGATTCGCGTAAAGTGACGTTTGATTGAAAGAAATCGCGCCTCCGTCATCGATTTGTCCTCATTACGCGCGTTCATCGCGAGAAAGCTCCGCGAAAACATCGCCGGCCGCGTCATTGCGCGGTCTTTGGGGGGGCCAGGATCGTCGGATGCTGATGGATGCGCACCAGTGTGTGCTACCACGTGATAGACGTGACGTTGATGTCGTCCTTAATCGCCCGATAGTCGAACGCTCTCCACTATGAGGTAATTGATCGATCACCCACGGCGCAACTTCATCACCGGTTAGAGCGGGGAGCGCGTGGATCGATCAATTACCGTAAACGACTGCGCTGTATAGTGCCGGCGGTATCCGCATGTAGTAGCAAGCGTCAGGTAACAGAGAGGAAGGGGGGGGGTATAGTCACGATGACGTTCCTCGTGACGGAATTCGTGTCTACATTTGTCGATGGAATGTTTCGCGACGCACACACGCGCGCGCCCGAACGAACGCACCGCGCACGCCCGACGAACCGATTCGTTAAAGTATCTCCGCAGGTATTGCGCACACAGCATGACGCGTCGCGACACGAGCTTTGCGCTGCGAATCGCTTGGAATCTGACGCGATCGTGCAGCGAGCGCAATATCGAAGTATTTTCCGCGGCGGTCTGCTCGCCGGATTAGTTGTTCCGAGAGGAACATGCGAAGGCTCTTCTCCCCGAGCGAAAAATCTGCAGGCGATCGATAAAAGTTAAAACCGAGTCAGTCGTCGTGGATTTCCCCCGGTGGACACGGGAGCTGCAAACGTGTGTTGAAGACACACGCATATACACACGCTCGAGTTGAAATATTGACTTTGCATTAACTCAAATTGGTTTGCATTCACGGAAATTTCGACGGACTTGAAGGACTTGAATTCAAAGTTACAACATCGTACTGACTGTGTTGTTCTTTGACGACTGCAAATGGTTAATTACTGCCGTTTTCTCCATACTGAGATTTAAAGCGGGATTTGTTTTAAGTATTATTGCGATATTCAATTATACGTTTAATCTTTATTGTTAATTTCAGTAAAGTAATATATTAATTAAGTAATATATTATTAAAGTAATATATTAATTATGCGTTGAAGTATCCTGTTTAAAGTGGAGTACGGATGCGCAGTAAGCAAATTTTATGGATAGATAAATTTTCGTGCGCCTCAAAAATCTCGGTAAAATTTGGGGGGGGGGGGATTCTAAGGGAATTAAACAGGAGTTGTGTTCGGCCTCGTTCGGACATCCTGCGTTCCGTCCTGGAATCAACTGGTCGTTATCATGGCCGGTCTATTCGATTGTGCTACACAGATACGAATCTATCGGAAACATGGTGTTAATTAATATTCGTACATCAATCAACGACGATTATCGGATGCTGCGGGCGTAAATTTCCGATACACGCTGCGCCGGTTACTTTGACGACCGCCTCAAAGGTCCGGAATGTCTAGAATTGATTATCGTCGTCCTTCGGTTACACCGAATGTATACATTATTCATTGACGGGCGACGACGATCGACGGCCGTATGATTTTGCCTTTCTTGCTGATTGTTTTGGTACTCTCATCGCTCGTCCTACTTTTACAAGTCATTACGAGTTCGAAGCCGACGGTCGTCGCGTACACAACACGACGCGCAACAGCCGTGTGTAATCGGCAGCGTGTTAGTTACAATTCCCACCGGTTGTGTTGAAATATTTCGTCGTCTCTTGAAATATTTTAGTTCGTTGACACGCGTTTTTTCAATCGAATCGTATCTACGCGAGTATCGATGTTGTGTGAATGAGCGAGCGAGTGTCCTAGACAACAGAGAGCAGCCGGAAACAGGATGTTGGATCGGGAAGCCAGGACGGAGAACGCAGGATGCCGGCGCCACAGCGATGCATCGTATATTTCCAGGCGTGTATCGAATCGCTTGTTATTATGCAGGATGTTCGCATTTTTATCGGTCGTTTGACAAATTTCATTGAGAACAGGGAAGTGCCCGAAGTCGAAATTCGGCCGAAACTTATTCCAAAGCCGGCATTCTCAGCCCGTCCGTTTGATAAGTAATCATATCATCGTCATGAATCTGATTATTCGTTAATCGGATTTTACGTGACAATGAAAGATTGGCCCAATCAGTCAAATAACAACGAATAAATACGAATTAGCAATTATGTTTTCAATTAAACGTCATAAATTACTTAACACGTTCGCTGTCAGCGTACGTGTTATATATATGTGACACACCCATCTCTCAGTAGAGACTAATGTCACACACGTGTGAAACGTGAGCTATATTGAATACAGGTGCTAAAAATATAACTATAAATATAAATGGTCTGTAATGAGTAGATTTCAATTTAACACGCTCGTGTTGTCAGAATATTTGCCATTTGTTTGGAAAATTCCTTCCACGAACCCATTTCGTATTCATTTATTTATGTTTTTTACATAATTGCGTCAAAACAGACTTAATTTGATAATATGTACATGAAAAAAAGTGTTTGCTATCACACGTATGTAACCGTTGGTCTCTCGTGAAAGATCGTTGCGTATGTGTGACATTGGTGGCAAAGTCGTGTTAAACAACGAATACCGGCTGAAGCCTCGTAAATGTTGGGATTTGTTTCCCTAATATGTTCCCCTTGTGGAACTCAAGTTTCATCTTGGCCCTGCCAACGTCTTCTTTTTATTTTACCTTTAGCCTTGTTATTATACAGAATTTAATTTGGAATCTTTATCGGTGCTTACGCAACTGCTATCTTTGCTCTTACGACCCCTTCCTTTTTCAACTTCTCTCGAATCTCCTGACGAAATTCCACCAACGTAAGTAAAAATAATAATAAGGAAAGGCTCGTGAATGAAGAAAATTTATCGTCTCACTCATCCACTGAACTTAGTTATATTAATGAATATTTGCTTATCGCATATTCTGTATTCGCGATTAAGTTACATAATACATTGCTCACTAAAGTTAAGAATAAGAATTAAGTGCAAGTGGAATATTCAGATAATCGAATGGTAAATAATTCCGAACGTCTACTTTTGCAAAAATGCCAATAAAAAGAAATCACGGAGCCATTTTAGAGGTTCGTAGTAAGTCCTTAAGAGGATCCTGCAGTCGTCCTGTTTTATCGAAAATTTGTTAGTACTTATTTCGTTACCGGCTGCACAGAATTAATTATAATTATGCAGAAGAATTCTTAATTCTGTACAGCAAATAACGCGTATAGTACTCGACAAGTTTACGGTAAAACGGACTCCAGGATCCTCCTAAAGATTTAACATGGAGAAAACCACAGTGAATAGTAATTATTACTATTAAATAAAACTATAAAGTAATTATTTGTAACGTCGAGGTAGGAAAATAGCCGTTGTTATATTTTGAGATGGTGATCCTCTCGTCCTTCAAATTCGATCAAATTTGCAGAATTATTCTAAAATCGAAATTTCGTCTCGGGTTACTCCTAAATACGTTCCCTAAATTAAAATGTTAAACACCTTCACTCTTAAATACGTCGTTTCCTGTATCGTCCATCTTTTTTTTCTTCACTAAAACAGAACAATCCGATGGAATTCGCCGTGCGATTTGTAAAACAATTAAAAATAATTATCGCGCGCGAGGAGAGAGAAATCCGTATCGAAGTAAAAATGAATTTATCATCGCTATCCCGTCTGTTGGAAGTGTCATTTTAATAAAACGACAGTTTGTGCGCGATGAAGCTGGGACGGGCGGCGCTTCGCAGTTTTCCAACATTTTCCCTCTATCGCGCGGCTACAACAACATCGCGATATCGTCGTCGTTCGGCCTAATTGCACGACGCGTGACCCTTTTTTACTCGTTTATTCTTGTATAGATGTACGCGAGCCATTAGTGGAATGGCTACGCTTTCTCGCTCGCTCGCGCGCGCGCGTCGAAAATAATCGCCGCCGCGCGCTGGGAAATGTCGGTCGATGATAACACTGAGAGACGTGAGACGACGTGCTCAACGCGATGTCGTAGTAAGGTCCATCCACAGGATGCTCCCTAAGGACTTCTCCATCCTCCTCCGCATCAACCTGATACGGTTGGTTACAGCGCCCGTTGTATAAAATCGCATGCTCGAAGAATTATGTTCTCCAATTAGCGCTGTTTTCGCGCGATAACGAGATCAACAACGACCCGGAGTAATTTATCCGATGCTCTCGCTCTCGCAAAAGGGATACACTTTGGTCAATTCTGTTGACAATATATTCTATTATTGAAACTGATTGCGTTATACAGTTTGCATATCAGGACGCGCGCGTTTGTGAAATAAACACACCCGCGACGCGTGACGATAATTTCAGCTCCGTTGTGATTCTAACCGGTAAAAACTCAAAAGGCTCGAAATTTCCGCTTCGAGGCGGTTCATTCTGGCTTTCCCGTCGCGCGTAAATATCTCCCATATTTTTTCCTCTTACGCGTATGTGCGGCCGATTATGTGTGTGGTCGCGGAAAAGTTTCAACACTTTCTTTTTTTCCTTTCGGAACGCGGAATTCTATCATCTCGCGTCTGATAGAATTTGTTTTTTTTTTCTTTTCGTTTACCAAACCTCAAGTGACACGTTTCCACTCGTTGAGTGCGAAATGAGTTTCCGAAATTCATCCGGGAAATAACCTTTCCACACCTTTTTGCGAGCGACGCACGTACTATACGTACAAATGTTCATCCCCCGGAAGAAATGTTCAATTCATTATGTCTTCAAGCGGAGAAAACGGAGATAAATTCCCAGTTTTGACGTCAAGGAGGCGCGCAAGTTCCCCTTTAATGCTACAAATGGGAATTGAGACGGCCTCCGGAGCGTCCAAATATTGGTTCTACATTAAATCTTCAAGTGGAGAAAACGCAAATAAATTTTCAGCATTAAAAGAGCACAGTGGATGATTTTCTCGAAGGCTCGATGTGGAACTAAATTAGCTTTAATGTACGACGAAAATTTCGGATCGTTGCTCGGCGTAACGACGACGCAGAGCGACGACGAACTGAGGTGCGAATGCACTTTTTCCGTCGGCTCAATTCCACATCGATTTACAGCTGGCCCTCGCGGAGTAAGACGTCATCCTGACGTCGGAGCATTAATTTGCAAACAAACACCGAAGGTCACATCCGCCGGTGGAGGACGATAGCGGCGCACACTCGAGCGGCGCAATAATTCGGTGCGCGCAACGCCGATATCGCCGGCGTAATTCGCAGACGGAAGGGGATAATCCGGGTATACATCGCCGCAAGGCGGAACATGTTCCATTTCGGCGTCCCGACGGTATCTATTCCCCGGCCGTGTCCGGAACTTTATTAATGCCGAACGGAGGGGGTAGGTTGGATCTCGGATTAATGAGCTTCGACCGGACGAGACCGGCGCCGCGATGATCAACGCGACTCGCGTGCAATCCGCGGAATTTTCCGGCGGTTTTATTCGGCCGGGCGACGACGAGCGGTACACGACGAACACGACCGGCCGAAACCGACCCCGCGCGGAAGTAGCACGTGCTCCTGACAGGATTGACGTCAAGCAATTGAAATAACGAATGGACCTGCGCCGCGCTTGTCCCGTCGGCATTATGCAACCGGCCGTGTACTCCTTCCACTCAGTGTCTCTCTCTCTCTCTCTCTGTTAGTCGTCAGTTACAGTTGCCTTTGCTCCTCCATGTGACATACCGCAGTTTCTTGATTTATGTTTGTATTGTTATCCACGGCGTATTTGCCGCGGCTGCACGCGACTCGTGTATTCCGAGGTGGTGGAGTTTCGCGGAATTATGTGCGAGAGCAACGGAGGGCTGAAGGTCGGGGAATTGAGGATTTTGATTCGAGAGAGAGAGAAAGCCGGGGAACTGAAGGACTTCGGAGTTGGGACTCCAAGATTGAGGCTTCTTGAGAACTCGCTGATGAGAGGGCTGGCAATTGAGGATCGGGAATAGCTGGAGGAAAGGGGAGGGATAACGAGCGCTTTCGCGCTGAAATGAATTTTTTATCTTTTCCGTAAACACATTTTGCATGTGTGTTTTCGCGAGTATTGTTCTGTTTATTTTTCTCCAGCCGGAAGCTACATCGGGGGAATATCGAATCATCGAACGCTGTTCCTCCGCGTCTTACAGCGGCGACCGAACGCCGGCGCGCTGCGACTTGCCTTTCACGAATTAAATTGCGGCAACGTTTGCCTTCAATACGCGGGGAAATCGAATTTTCTTTTACTTCCGCGAAAGAGGCCTTCGATAGCTGCGAGCAGCCGCGAGCCGAAGAGTGATCCGATCGCTCGGCGATATTGAGTTTCCCCAAATTTGACGAGGGTGGGCACAGAAGTTTCTCAACTCCGAACCGATAGTTCCCCGACGTTCACAGTGTTACGCTGACAGATTTTACGATCGCGCGCCGAGTGCTACGAGTTTCAGACACTCTCAGTTACAGCGTCGTTCCAACTTACGTTCTGTAATACTTGTTAGTGCACCCACAATGGCATTCGGCCATTTTCGCTTATTGCTCGTTTTAATCGAACAATTATATACAAATCTCCTCAAAATGCGTATCCCTCGACGTATATTTCGATAAAGTATCACACATATCATCGTACCGTTAAACCACGAAATCACACGTTTTTTCGACAAATCATACGCAGTGAAAAGTGTTCCTTTAGATTCTATTTATTTGACTAAAATTTGCTTCATAGAAACGCCATAACACTTGTACGAAATATTATTCGTTCGAGTAAAAATCTTATTGTCTCATTGAAGAAAATTATTTGAAATAATACCTTTTAACCAAGTAAAGTATTATTTGGTTACAATAAATACGTAAAATGGAAACAAATCATTTCTTTGTGAGAAAATTATCCTTCGTTTCGAACAAATTTCTTATTTACGATAAAGACACATATCCGTTGGAAACGTCCGTCTAACGATCATATTTGTTAATCGAAACATTCATTTCCTTGGGGCGTGCTAATGATGGAACTTCATTGGATGCAATAAAATTGACTAAATTCGAAGAAATCTTTCCTTCATCGTATTCAAACGTACCTGAAGACAAGAGAATGGAATTCCATTTATCATCGCTCGTTTGTAGCTTTCCCCTTGAAACCGAAGTATCACAGACATTTTCCGACCACGTGATCTATCCGGGAGTAGTAAATTACATCGGCAAGTAATAAGAAACGGCCGATGTAATAACTGGGCCGCGATAGTACGATCGTTCGTGCCGGCCGGTCCGCAAAACTCCGAGGATTCGCGCATCGAAATCCGACGGTTTTGGAATTTCATGCGCCGAAATAGCCCGATATCTGGCTCCTTGATAAGATAAAATTACTCACGTGCAATTAGCCGAATTAACTCGCGGTTCAGCGAACTCCCCGTCGGGGCTTAATTCCGAGCTCCGTCCAGCGACTCGATTGTCGCTCTCATGGGTCGTCCTGGGCCGATAAAAAATGCCTTGGAACAAAAGCACAGGTTCGAGTGACGGATTGCTCTCGATGCTCGCGCGCTCTCTCTCTTCCTCCAGGAGGAGGCTCCCGGAGGAAGCGCGCTGGACCGGCGTCACCCTTTAATCTCCGTTCATTCGAAAGATCCCCATTAATCCCCCCCGATTCTCCCCGGCGATTACCCGTTACCGTAAGAAACCAGCGAGGTCAACTTGAGGGAGGCACGTCTCGTCATCGGCTCGTGACGCTCCGGCGCCCTCGGACGCGCTTCCGCGGAGTCACGTAAGCCGGGTATCTCACGGATGGCGTATCGTGCGACCAGAATAAAACAGCGGCTCCCGTTGTCCCGTTTGTTCTCATCTGTCGCGAATAACTTCTCGCGTCGCGACGTCGTATGTAAACTTCAGTTTAGGCGGAATCTCATCGTATCCCAGTGTAGCGAACGAGGATTCCAGCCCGCATTCGCATCTTCCTATATATTTAGCGGTATGTGCAACCGGCTGGATCCTCCAAGACGGTATTGTGCGCGAGATTTACCGCGAGGCGACGAGCGAAACGAAAGGGGGAAACAGACCGGGGCATTTAGCAGCGTCGAATGCGGGATCGACGCGAGTTCCTCGTTTATCGCGCGCACATCTCTTTAATCCGCAGACAGTCTTGGACACTTCAGCTATTAAGCGGGCTGTCAGAGAATAGCAATGGCGGCGATATCATATCGGGATCCGTTCCAAAATAATATCGCACGTTAATTGACAGTTTGCGAGCTGAACGTGTCAGAGCTGCGGTGAGATCGTTTACGATAAATTGTCCGGCGCTCCGAAGCCTCCTGCCTCCCCTCCTCCCTCCCCCCCTGTACTACCCCCGGTGAATATTTGAAGAAGGCGTAATTGGCGGTAAACTGTCGTCTCCTTTCGTGGCGGGTTACGGGAATAAAAGTGACTTTCGATTCTCGATACGCGCTAACGAGTATCGGAATAAAAGACTCGGGGCCGGAGTCGGCACGCATCGAAAGAAGATCGCAGTCGCTCGAAGGAACTTACATTTATCTATTCTTATCTGTCTTCTCGCGTCTCGATTATTGACTAGCCGTGACGGGCGTATCTATATCCTCTGTCCGGGTCGTGCCGCCGGAGATTTGAAGAATTCGTTATTTATAGCAGCACAGGAGATTCCGGTGCAGAATTAATAATGGCATTCTGGTGCATCTTAGCCGATAGGCAGGACTGCCCTCGCACGCTTGTGTACGTGTGCATAGTGTATGTGTGTGTGTGTGTGGGTATGCGCGTGTATTGCGCCGTTCATCCATCCGTCCACTCACACGGTCCCACACGAAAGTCGGTCGTACACCGGAGTGCACAGGGCCGTCGAGAGACACCCGGGTCTCCGTAGATTAACGGAACACGACCGCTGAATTTGTAACCGCACGGCCAGTTACGTTTAAATATTCGCGCGTCGCGAACGAATGTAGTAAATGTGAGTAAATTCCTCAATTGTGCTCGGAATATACGTAAAGACCGGGGAGAAACGTACGTTGTTGCTTCTGATAAACATCGGTTTGAGTGAAATCTCCTCTGTCAGAACGGTTTTCACGCCAACTGTTGTCAACTAACGAGAAAACAGAAGTGCTCTTAACGTTCCAGAACGGTTCAGAAGATCGGTGGATGCGTCTTTTCTTTCGTCCGCGCGCTCTCGCCACATCGGGCGGTTGAAACAATCCCTCGAAGGAAATTCGGTGAAATTGGCCGTGATTGAGTGTCTTTAAAGCCGGCGAGGCGCGAGAAAAATTTTTTGGTCTTAGACAACGTTTTATTGCATTCAGTGTTTTTATTTTAGCTTTTAATTTTAAGATTCAAATCCGCACGGTGGAAAACGTTAAAAACGGTCCGCTGAAATTTCGCGTTGCTTTGACGTGACGAATGCGTGGAAAACTACGTGAAAATATATGTTAATTTAACGTGTTATATTCGTGTAGTTTCCAACGCATTCCCCGCGTTAAAGCAACGCGAAAATTTCAGCGGACCGTTTTCAGCATAAAATTGCTCGCTGTGCGGATCTTTCGAAAGAATTATCCTCCAATATGTCGTCGACCTTCACGACACCTTGGGAAATTCGAAATGCAGCATTATGAGGGTATATCAAGTGGAACTTTGGCACGTGTCGCTTGTATTTCCAGCTGCTCCGCGACATATTCAAAAACTCATCAAGGAGACCGACGAAAGACGCTTCTGTACGTTCCCACGCAAGATATAATTGCTTTAACTTTCTTAATTTGACAAAGCAATTATGGTGTTCTGTCTCGATTGAATTACGGCCGGGCCGTGGCTGAAGTTTGCGGAAAATCGATCGCCCTGGCGAAAATTGAGACGGCCCTGACGAAACTACACGTCGACGTACGTAAGCGCGCGCGACCGCTGTTATACTTGATGCGAGCCGCGCGGCGTTCGGCAGTGACGGATATAGACGGAGTATTTCAGACACGTGACGTTGATATGACAGAGACAGAGCCGGCCCGGCGCAGCCGGCCGCCTCGTACACTTCATTTGCCGCCGATTAATTCGTGATACTTACGACGTGATACTTAACATGCCTCTCTTTCTCTCTCCCTCTCTCTCTCTCTCTCTCTCACTCGCTCTTATATACGAATCAGCCGTTTAATGTAGCTCAAAGGGGTTAAATCCTCTTTCTCTCTCTCTCTCTCCCTCTTTCTCTTCTCAACGCGTCGGAATTTCGTTGCGAAACAATTGACGTTCGCGAGAAAACGGCTGGACGCGTAGAGAGACGCGTCACGTTTAATAGCCACCACAGGGCGTCATTGTCGAACGTCAACCTACCCACTGACATATCCCGCTCACAAACGAATTCGCTATGCGCATGGGAGAATTCGATTTGCGAATTTATCCGCGGTGGTAATCTTTCGAAGTTTGCGTTCCCGTGCGCGACGGTGTGCGCGACGTGGGGCGAAACGCCCCGTGAAAATATTTAAACGCGTCGGGGTGGAACGCAAACGCGATTAAACCGAGCTGTCGGAAAATTCGCGAGAGAGAGAGAGAGAGAGAGAGACCGGCGTGCTATATTTTTTATCGTCGATAAAATTGATCGAGCCGTTATCAAGCCCGCTTTTTCGTGCGCCAAGCGAGCTAATGAAACGTCCGATATCCCGAAGCGGCCGGAAGCCGCTCTATTCTACGTATTGTCGTCCTCTTGCTTTTCGCAAAAGGGATAAAAGGGGGGTTAAAGTAAAGTTTTGTCATTCTCATTAGTCTTCGCCTGCGGAGGATCCTTCCTCTCCACGCGCGGGATTAATTGACAGCTTTCCAGGCAGGAAAGCTTCTTCGTTCCGGGCGCTATTACTGGGGTAACTGAAAACTTCGCGACGAGCGGAAGATGCGCGATCAAGTGGCGCGAAATTACCGTGAGCGCACTGGGAACGAGAGAGTTAGAGAGAATGGTGGTTGGCGCGTTAATCGGCACACGACAATGGACCTCATCGGCGGATTTCGCTATTTCCAGCTTGACCTATATACCCCATCGAACGATTTTCGTGCCACCGTCGATTGATTGGTCCTCGCTAAGCTCCGTAGATTCGACATTTTCGGCCGTGGTTGAACTCGCGTCGTCTTTCGGATCGACCGCTTCTCAGAGGACTTCCGTGCCTTCGACTTTAAATGCGTCGTTCGGAGCGCGTTTGCAGTGTTAACTTGTGTTCAAATTACGATTAATTAATCCGACGTCAAAGAGAGAAGCGGGCGAGACGCGACGGGTAAGACACACGCGAGAATTCTCCGAAGAGTTCTCGCGTTGCGTGCGTGACGGGAGAGACTGCGAGAAAATTTAGAAACTTCCACAGACCGCCTCGGTAAACTGTTTGTCGGACAGATGTTTGAGTCTCCGAGCCGGTCGGAGATTATTAATCTTCCAAGTTAATATTTGACGAGATGCTTACACGCGCGTGAATGTAAAAAGTCGCGTTCTATGCTTTTCTTTTTATCTCTCTCTTTTGCAAAGCTCGCTCTTCCAGCGTAGCGCCAAGCGAGGAAAGCAGAGTTTGTATTATTTTCAACCAACAATCGAATCCTACAAGAATTTCTACGAGGAGTAAAAATCAACGAATTCCAACATTTTACGATTCCAGCCATTTATATTGAGAAGAAAAACAAGTCAGAATTACTTTGATAATTTTTACGCTTCTGTAACGTTATTCATATTGAGCGCAATATTAATGTAATGAAAAAGGGAAGATTTCGAAATATTTACAAAATTTTACAAGACTTGCGAGGTGTATTGATGTATAAAACAGATTTATAAGACCGGCTGGAACGGGGAGAGCGCGA
The DNA here is from genome assembly GCF_001313825.1 of Dinoponera quadriceps. Classification (NCBI taxonomy): domain Eukaryota; kingdom Metazoa; phylum Arthropoda; class Insecta; order Hymenoptera; family Formicidae; genus Dinoponera; species Dinoponera quadriceps. The sequence goes on along the minus strand of NW_014554606.1, from coordinate 793,391 downwards.
TATCGAGGTAAATTATTTGTAAGACCGCGAATGATTAATGCAACCAGGTTACTTCAACTCCTCGGAGGGTATTAGCTTAGTTTACCCGGCGACTACGAACGCAGCGATACTCGTAACGCGCCGTGACGTGTATCTTCCATCGAAAGAAAAGCGGGTCTCAGCTGACTCGACGAGCAACAGCTCACGGTCTCCCTAATTTTGCACGTCGCCGCGAAAATCGGTACTAGTCGGACGCAAGCGTGCAAATCTTATGCAAGCGTGCAAGTCGAGCGACGCGCTGCTCCTCGTGAAGAGGGTGGAGTCGCATTACGTAAGGATCGGCGGAAAACAATCTCTCACTCTCTCTCTCTTTCTCTCTCTCTCTCTCCTTGGATCGATGCACGGGCATTAGACACGCCCTTGGTCGCGGGTAGAATCGCACGATAACGAGAAAGAGCGAGAGAGATCGGAGATCAGAGGAGGGGGGAAAGAAAGGGGCAGAACGAGGGAGGGAAAGCTTCTCTCTCTCTCTCTCTCTCTCGGTCTCACGATTTCGCCGAGGATTTCCGTGGGCGATCGTGAGGTGGCGAACAGGCTTCCGCGTTCGGCTCCCTTGGGGCGCCCTTCAGCAGCGAACTTCTTCATGAGAGCTCGTTTAACACGCGCCGGTTATTATAACCAGTTTCGAGGATTTATACGGTTACGCGCGCAAGTAAGCATCGGCTACCACCTTACTTATCGGCTCGCGACCATTGGTTGCCAACCAGGAAGAGGCCCGCTGCGAATCTCGATACGTTTATCGTTTCCGGGTGCGGGAGGGGATAATTGGAAACTGTTCTGCGGGAAAGGATCTCTTCGAAAATTTATCGTAATCATAGGAGGGAGAGAGAGAGAGAGAGAGAGACGGTTAGAAAATGCGAGTAAGGGAAACGTTCGCCTGCTATGCGGGCAGACATCGAGCGGAAATGATACGACACGAGTATTATCGTGACGCTTCGTCAGAACATATGCTTGTGTGCCGCAATCGAGGTACGAATCACAAAGATCAGCCGACCTCTTCGCAGAACGAAAATGTGGGAGCAATTTGGTTAATCAACGGACAATACGCGTCGCTAGGATTGACACACATTCCGCCGGGGCAATTTTTACTGCCGTTCGTTGCCGAACAAACGAGAAATGCAATTATCGAAGAGCGGGCGTAGGCAGGTGGAACATTCGTTTCCAGGTGGTACCGCTTCGGCCGATTCAAAGTAGATATACCGGGAAAAAGAGAGAGAGAGAGAGAGAGGGAGCCGGCAGCTTCGGTAGAGTCAATTTGACGGAACCGGATCGACCGCGCCGGACGAATCGGGGTCGCGCTTCGTCCCGTTGAGGGTTCAAAGCGATTTTATTGGCCGTCTCGATCTCTCGAATGTCCAGAGGGGGTTGAAGAGGCTGAAACGTGGCCCACGCGACGACCCGGCGCGTGAAACTCGTCACGGCGTTGCGCCGGAACGAACGGAATAAAAAAAAATAGAAATAAACGGAGAGAGAAAAAGAGAGAGAGAGTACGAAGCACGACGGCCGGCGTGACAGACGGACACGAATTGGATTTCGCCAGCAACTAGTGGCCGAAATTCTCGTCTCGGCGTCGCGATAGGCGACGGGAGGATGTCGGAAGGCGAGTTTCGCCAAGTGATTAACCCACATAACGGTCACAATGGCGCTAACGAAGACTCGATTCCTGCCGATGACGTCGGCCCGCGTCGTCCAGTAATTAATTTCTCGGCCGGCACGAACGCGGAGGCTCGGTAAGGCTTCTCGGTGATTTTCGTCGGCCGGCCGGTCGCCGCCGTCGAACTCATCGAGGACGTCTCTCGATTGGGCGGCAGGTTGCGGCAGAGTTGCGATGCGCGGAGGAATGATTTAGCAACGAGACCCCAAGGAGGACTTTTTTAACACAAGTTACACGGCGCGAGTCTAAACTTGGATTTGGGACCGATGTCTTCTCCGTCTGGGAATCGACCGGGTTCCCCTTTTATTTTCGTGCTCCTGCCGAATATTTTTCGAGAATCTGCAGTGTTCTCGTCGACTTACGGCGCACTAGGTGCCGAATGAACGGAGAAGCGACTTCGAACGTCGAATTACTCTTTGCTCGCATCTATTGACGTTTCAACGATAAGATAATTGTTTGTTTTTTTTTTTTCGCCGATACTGTTTTGACGGAAACACGCGTTTTTTCCACGCAGACGCGCGTAATTTTTCACACACACATCGCGATGCTAATAATGGAATATCGATATGAAAAGCGGTTACCGGGAAGAGTACATCGCTGCGATAATGTTGCAGCGAAATGTCATTTGCTGTATCAACAGGGCCGCCGGTTAATAAACACCGACGTCGTTAATCGTCCAATTCGAGGGGCGGCACGGCGGGAACGCGCAACCGAAAACTGTTGTATTCCCACTCGTACGTGACACGGCACGGTAAATAAATACGATACCGCGCAAATTATAAATGATCCCCATCGCGCCGCTGGAACACGTCGCGTTTCAATTTCCGGTTGATTCCGCCGCAATTAATGCACCACTGTTAAATCGCGCGCGATACGGCGATACACGAGCCCCCTCCTCCCGCCCCTCCCACGCCGTCTGGATATTTTGGGACAATCCGCGCGGAAATTTTCCGCATCATTTATTTCCGGTCTTATATAATATGCAGCCTCCCCCCCCCCCGGAAGCGAAATGTAGGTTTTCCGATAAACAGTCAACGGATCTCCCTATTCATTTGTTCCTATCATGCGTGTTGCGGCGAGCCGAGTGTCGGTGTTGCGGTTTATTATTCACCACGTGTTCCGAATACATCGCCGCGGGACGTAATGAAATTTTCAAAGGGACCGCGCGCGCACACCGGCTGCTGCGCGCCGGCAGAATCTTGCAGATCCCGGCAAAAATTCGTACCCTCATTTCTCATATCCGCCCCGAGAGTCGAGACTCTGACGACTACCTTGGCGTTCTTAACACGTGCGAGAGTTGATTCTTCGTCGACTCTCCGTCCGCGCTTCCCGTTATCGGGACCGGCGGTTTTACTCGTAACATATGCGCGATAATATTTCGGCTTGCTTCTTTCGTGTAAACACAAGTGGCCGATCGAAATGACAGCTCGATATTTGTGCGAAAAATACGCCTCGGCGGAGAGATAAGAGGTGTGAGGCCGGTCGATGAATATTTGCCGTATCGTCGCCGTATTATTTTTCTTTCTTTTTTTCTTTTTTGAGGGGAGAAAAGGGCGAACTTCTCCCGTGCGAGGGTGAGACGTAATTTTGATTCGCAGTCTCAGTTGCCCAGTTTCATCCGCTCTCCTCATCGAGACGTACGTTCGCGTGTCCGCACGTTTACTGATCTACCTCCATCTTTGTAATTCACCGTGCGTCTCAGCCCTTAGCCTCTGTGCACGTGCACCTGTGCGTGCACGAGAGAGAGGGAGAGAGAGAGAGAGAGAGATACTGCAGCGTCGAGGGAAAGATCGGCACGAGGAAATTTCATTGCCCTGTCGTCATACCGATGCACGACGACGCCACGGGACGTGCTGCTCCGCGACTATGTGCGGAAACGTTGTCGCGACTCCCGGGGTCGCATCATCGAAATATTCCGGTTTTAGTTCGGGTTTAAGAGAGCGTCGAGAAAGACGCTATTTCCTCCCGTAAAAGGGTTTGCGGTTCGCGCACACTTCAGCCGTCTGGGTGAGGGGGGGGGGGGAGGTTGTGTCGAACGCATTTTCGGCATGCAAGAAACGGGACAATCCGCCGTGCGCAATTGCGAAGTACTCTCTGGTTCCTCTTTCTCCCCTCCTCCCTTTCGCCGATTTCTCGCGGTAATTTAACAAATTTCAGCGAAACTCTCCGACGGTTTCGCTGAAATTTGCCCCGTAATTGATTTCACGTGCGATCGAGTTCCCTTCGCACTTCCTGGCATTCGCCCTCGCGATCGCGCTCTCTCGTCGCTCTCGGTCGAGCTTTCGAGGTTGCCGCTCATCGAGTTGTTCCGTCCGTCGTTAACGTGTCATATCATAAAGCGGCGTTTAATCGTCGTTGTATGGACCATGTTAACAGATGCTTGGACACATCACGAACGCACACACACGTACATACACACGTACATATACGCACAGCGACGGTGGTCGAATATACATTCGTAGATCAGTAAAATTCGCCAACGACGACCCATAACTCGTCCTCGCTTCGTGCCTTCGTCGTCTTTCCACGAGCTGTCATTTCGATCGGCCACTTGTGTTTACACGAAGGAAGAAGCGAGGCCGCTTTACAGCCCGTACGGAGCGGGAAAAGGCGGTCCTAATAAAATCCGCGCGCGTGGGTGGTATTTGCTTAAGCTTCATCGCCGCGATCCGCGGAGCACTCGTCGGAGTGGCACTCCGCCGTTCATTTGTAAACCTACTTTGTAACTTGATAACACATGAATCCTGGCATAATTGAACATCCTGGCGTGGCGAAGTACACGAAGGAGAATTCAAATCCAGAGTTAAACGGAAGCTTCGCGCGCGCGCGCGCGTGTATGTGTACGTGTGTGTGAAATCTATTTGCCGTGTTCTCTACTCGCGTTCTGACAACTCGACTCGTTAGGAATTCGTTAGGAATTTCGTACCAAGTATTTTCACGTGTAAATCGAGGGGATGCCATATTTGAAGGATTCACCGATTTTTTCTGCAAAGTTTCCGTCTCTTCGATCGCACGGAATTTAAAGCACTTTCACGCCCGAAAACGAATCGGAGCGTTGCTCAGGAAATGATTAAAAATTTCAAAGTGGCATCTTCTGCTGTCAGTTATCGTAAATTTTTACCGAACGTGTCAATATTCCAATCGGGGAGAATATCAAAGAATACTTGTATACCTTTTCAATTTTGAAATTTAGAGGCCTGAAAAGATATGAAAAGTCAGCGGAGGAACTTTTATATTTCTCGGCTAGATTCCCCGCTAGACATATTTATCATTTAGATAATTCATCAAAATTATATAGAAAGGTACTTTGCAATAAATAATAAATTTATGTAAGAGTCCCTTAATATCGTCGCAGAAAAAGTGTCGTACATTCTCCGAGCCAACTATTTAAAAGCTCCGGTTAGCTACGAAGGAAAACGCGATAATCGCGGCGCGTGCGATCGCAAAAATCGCCAATCGCCCGACGCGATATTCTCTCTCTCTCGTGCGCGCGCGCAGTCGTAGAATCAATTTGTCGCGCATTAATCTCGCAGTAGTCGCAAACATGTACTTAGGGTCGTTAACGTCGGCGACGAGTATTTCCTGCCTGCAATCGGTTAATTAGATCTTTATTGAACAATGGTGGTGAGTTATCGGCGCGCGTTTTTAGAGCGCGCGCGCGCGCGGCATTCTCGTGACGACCGAACGTTCGGCGAGGCCGGTTTTTATTGCAATTACGTCCGAGTGCACTCGAGTCACGGTCCCGACGTCGTAATTGGTGCTTTGGTTCGTTCCCGAGGGCGGAACTGATTTTATTTGCGAGCGCGATGTCAAAGCGCGCGCGCACAGCAGCGACGAGGAAGTCGGCTCGAGGAGCCGCGCGACCTAAAAGTGCTCCGTAAATGCACGCCGATGAAGCCTTCACCGCCAAACGCCGCCGTCGTCGTCGGTCGCTTCGCCCTCGCATCATGTTCCGCGCTTGTTTCAGAAATAGACCTTGTTCGACGACGTGCTTCGTTAGCGTATTCTTCTCTTACCTAGAAGACGCTCCGGGAAGTCTACGGCTGCGCGTCTCACACAGACGTTCATCCGCGAATAGCCCGCCTTTCCTGTCCTTCCAACTTTCTCGCGGGATCGTCGAAATTTCCGCGGAGCGGAAAAACCAGCGAGATTTTCAAATCGCGAGAGGACGTTTGATTTTGAATTCCTCCCCGCGTGATCGCCGATCCAATGATTCCGTGGAGATTTCGCGCGGAAGTTAATCGCGAAATTTGAGTTGAAATTAAATTTCTGCGTCGTAATGGAAAAAAATACGTGGCGATCGGAAAGGGAGGGAAAAGAGAGGGGAAGGGAAAATAAAAGGAAAATAAGAAACCGTTCTCTCTCTCTCTCTCCCTCGGTATCGCCAATTTTGGATTGACAGCGTCCGGTACAATCTGGAAGCGAACCAAGACCGAGAAGAGCGCGACCGCTACGACGGAAATGGACAAGCTTACTCTTCTTCTTCTATTATTTCGACCGAAAGGTCGACGCGAGGGGAGGGGAAAGCTCGCTGGCACGGAGCGCCGGTGTGATTCGACGGCGCCCGATACGAACGCAAATTCATTTGTATCTCGTAAACGTCACTACGGCGCTCCGCGGCGTAAATTCACGGCGTTAACGCGCCCACCGAGAGAGATACAGTCCAGTTAGTGTGATCGTAAATCCCCGTCGTAACGATGCTAACGAACATCGGCAATAGTTTTAAAATGGGCCCGGTGATGTTATAAGATACGCGGCGGACATCTATCGCGCCGACATCTATTGCCGACCGGTAAAATTTCAACGGCCAGAGAGAGCCCGCCGTTAGAGTTCGTACGTTAGCTTGTAAAAAAAAAATATCATCCGACATCTGTGACTCACATGAACATGGGGGGGGGGGGAGATGTTATAATACTACCCCGAGGTTTCACCAGCTCTCGATGGGTGTCAGAGGACGACGGCGATGACGACGGTGTGAAGCCGATCGAAGCGCGACGGCAGGGCCCTGCGGTTTATATTTGTTCTCTAAATTCCCTTGTTTACGGAGGCTTCTGCTCGTCTCCGGTGAGTTTGGCATCACCTCAACCTCGTGATTAATGCAGTGCGGCCGTATACACGTATCATCTGACAAGTTAACCGCAAATCAGAGCTTCGGAATGCCGCGAGGCTCGCCGTATACGCGCGAAACGCGAGACTCTGTGCATCGACGTTTTCCGAGTTAACGTTTGTAATTAGATAGCCGGATGAGGGGAGGAGGTGGTTTATTTAGAAGTTGGTAAACGGCCGGGATCATCGCGCGATTCCGGTCGGTGTGGAATGCAACTACGCGCATCGAACGTCATTTTCAAGCTCGTAATTAGATTAACGGTCGAGCGGGACGTGAGCGCGCGGGAGTATATTTGAAATCCGGGACGGGCGGTCTGATATCGGCGCGAAGACGAAAATGACAACGTTTCTGAGAGAGAGAGAGAGAGAGAGAGAGAGAGAGAGAGAGAGCGCGAAGAAGCCGGTACTACTATTACCGTTGATCGTGTCGACGCAACGGCGATATCGATGGGAAGAGAATGTCGTCCCGGATGTCGTCGATGCCACCAGTTTTAATCCCCGCTGCACCATCCGAGTCCGTTGCACCCAATTTCGCGAGTTCCTCTTTTCAACAGTTCTACTTATATATGTCTGCAAAGATTTTCTGATTTTTATCTTTCCTTGGGGTCCTCCAAAGAACGAGGGAGAGATTTATTTTTCCTTTTTTATTATTTTCGATAATAGGATAAATCAATCTTTACACACGAGAATCACGGCTGGGTTATTTTCCATCCCAGCTTGCAGATATTTTCCCCCATTTCTTTAGAATTTCATCACTGGGCGAGAGCCCTCTTTATCGTAAAATTATTAAGCGATATTATAAAGTTGAAAACAATCCGCGGGTAATTGTGGAAAAAGAGGTGGGTTAAAAGCGAACCATCTGCGGTGGTTCTAGGAGGCACTCGAATTGCCGCGGTTTTAGTGTTAATCAATACCACGATATATGATACGCCGAATATTGATTACCGTTATTCCGTGACGCGTGCGTTATATTCCCCGTAATATATTTGTATTCTGTTAAGTCGTATCAGAGTGAAAATGTCACTTGTTGATTTACTATACTATGCTTATAATTATACGACCCCTAGTGGCTATTAACTACACGGGGAAAACAAATTTGCTGGGGCAACAAATTGTTGACACATTGTGGCGACGAAAAAAAATTTCTTCATTGTATTAACAAACAATTTGCTGCTTTTCGCGGAACCTGTTTTCCCGGTGTACTTAGTGACGATACACCGATTGCACTTGAGAGGGTAAATACTGTATAGCGCGACTTTAATTACTTTTCCTTTTTTTTTTGTTGCGTCGATAGCTTTTCAGCTCGACCTCGTAAATTTCCAGCGCTTCGGACGCACCTCCGTGACGTTTACCGATGTACTCGAACGTGCGGGAGCGCGCATCTCGTTTAATCCAATTTATACCAGGTACGTCTGAAACTGCCGGATCTCGAATTACCCCGCATATATATATACACACATACGTAAGAGAACTCGCGGAACTTTTATCATTCACGAGGTTTTTTCCGCGATCCTTGAATCGCGCGGCGTGGGCGGGAGAGAACGGATTCCGAGCCGTTCCAATGAAGTTCTAGCGATCGTGAGTCACCTACCCTGCCAAAGCCGGTGGGAGCTCTGCACGTTGCGAAATTCGGTGACGTCGTGTGGGTGATGGTGGTGGTGGCAGGTAGACACACGGGGGGTGGCGGAAGAAGATACGCGGGCGAGACAAAGACCTCTCTCTCTCTCTCTCTCCACTATGTCGCATCCGCGAGAGCGCGTTTAAACGTGTTTGCGTACACACGAGCGTTATCCGCGTCCTACGCGCACCTAACTGTCCTTATAAATAAATCCGTATGAATATTTACACACACGCACACACAGAGGCAACGCGGTGGCAATATGCGCGCGCGTGAGAATGCATGTGTAACCGCGGGCGTCTAAATTAAGTTGAAAATATGCGAGCGAAAGAAATTCCCGCCATGCGCGCCCGCGCATCCTTGCAAATTGAAAGCGTAATTCTTTCATTCCGCTCGTTTGATCGAAGGTAATTAATATCGGATATCGCGTATCGGATATCGAGCGAGGAGCGTGCGAAAATGGTCTCGGGGCAAACTTGCCGCTTCGATTCTCCGCTCGCGAGAAATTGAATTCGCGCGCAAGTCGGGCTTACTTTCTCGCCTTCTTCGCCTACCCCCCGCCCCTTCCCCTGCATTTTAATCCTCCGGATTAATTGCGGCAACATACACATCAAACACGTGGCAATGTAAGTATAATGACAACGCTCGGCGCGCCTTTTGCGACCCAGTTCGAAGATATTTGCGCACAAAAGCCGTTAATTAGAATATCGCGGCGGGACGGGAGGGAATGGGATTTCGTTGGACGCTGCTATTGTTGCATAATAACAGGCCGTATTATGCGGTGTCAAACGGTTGATTGAAACGTTTGCTTCGCGACGCTCCGCGTGTCAATTTCCCGCGCGGGGAAATATTAACGGCATCGCCGCCACACACACACACACACACACAGAAGTCAAGAGAGAAGCGCGTCACCTCAAGGTCTCTATTTACGGTCCGATATGCAAATTTAAGAGTATCAATTACATCGGCACAGTCCCACGTTTTATCGATCTATCATGTCCGGCAGGTAGATGGCACAGGGATATTGATAATCGTAATGTATTACGCGCAGCGATATCGAAGCACGTAGAGAGGGAGGGGGGGAGGTATGACCAGAAATTATAGTAATTAATACGGCGGCCACTAATTCGCGAGCCGTTAGCCGATATATAACGTGGCGACTACCCCCCCCNCCCCGTTTATCCACGGCGGTCGTCCCTGCTCTTACCGGCAATAAATCGCATTCCGCCTCGACGCAAGCGAGACGGCAAATTAATACGGACAATTAGCGTTTCCCCAACGTGAGTGTGTTTTAACCCTTTCATGGCACGCGTGTGCGTGTGTACGTAGAGGGAAGAGGGAGCCAGGTGTGTCTCCTTCCGAGTACACGATTTCCAACATTTTCCTCTTATTTATGGACGAGCACGAGCTCACGGCAGAGGCCGAGGTCTGCGGTTAGTCGGTATCGCGATATGAATGGGGCGCGCGATCGTAAAAATAAGATAGCTGGTAGAGGTTCGATGTAGCGGGGAGTACACGTGGAAACGATGATTCCGCTTGCGGGGATGCCAAGAGCAACGACGCCTCGTCGTCCTGTCGCGCGTGCGTGCGCGCGTGCTGCAGATGCGGCGGGTGCCGCGTTCATTGATCAAGAACGACGATATGACGATTGACGACGACGACGGGTGGTTGAGAGAGAGACGCGTTGAAATAAATCTGGCCGCGATTTCGACAGATTCCGGGCCGGCCGCGTGGGCGGCTTGATTTTCGCGAATACGCCGGCAACGGACGGCGGCGCGTTGAATCACAGCTTGACGTGAGTCACCGCGCGACGACGGCGAGGAGGTGGTGCCGCTGCAGCTACTCGTGTGTTGGCGGCGAGCGTGACAAATTCGACAGGATTGACGAACGCGGCCCCGGTCCTCTCCGGGATTCGGCGCGGGCGAAGGAGGGGGATGCGAGACGATTGCGAAAGGCCGCGTTCGCGTCGAATCAACCTCCGGGTAACGCTCGTCCGCTCGCGGCTAAAATAAAATGGGGCGTTTAAGGAAGAGCCCGTAGAAAACGTTCGTTAATCCCGCTGAACATTTTGGCCCACCTTCCGGCGGACTATGCGTTTTTCTTTCCTTTGTCCCAGCAAATACGCAGCAGCAGCTGCGACAACGCATATGCAGTTATTGTGGTGTAGACGGTAATATAGTAGCGTTCATTACGTAAGTGGCTTTCCCGGCTGTAACGACTTAACATTCGACGAACGTTGTACGCTCAGAAGCCGCTTTGGCGCACGAGAAACTCGGTTTTTCCTTCGCGCAGAGAGACAATTACTTTTTCGGCGGAGCAAATTGTCGGTTATTGCGCCGATAGCAAAAAGATTTTCATTACACGTTCCGATATTCACCGTCGGTACTGCGAATCTACGGTTTATGTTGCGTTATGTGTTTCATGCTAAAGATTTTTGGTACTCTCAGTGAATTTCGGAACGCACGTCTATGGGAAGAATCATTTCGCTGGTGTAGCGAAACGGCGACACGACAGCGGTGAAATTTTCGTGGCGTACACAAATTATTTTGCTCTCCGTATATCCGGAAAATAGCAATTAATAATCTTAACAAATTTTTCTTGCTATCCAGACAAATTTTTTTCTTCGCCTCATTTAAGGATGCTGTTATCAAACATTAGAGTTCAAGCTCCTCTTGAATCATTTCTTTCTTTTTTATGTATTTTCTCATTATTTCTCATTATTGTTAATTTTTGTTTCCTCGACAAATTATGTGAAACTGTGTATCAAAGGGATGATAATTAAATCCCATTTAATTAAATATGATAATAATAATAATAATAATAGTAATAATAATTTGATCATGCAATTTTAGTCACGAATATCTTTTCTCTCAGTGCGGCGAAACATAATGGGAATCCGACCAATTGCGAAACAACGGCCGAATGGTGATTGAACGATCGAATTTTAACGGCGAACTTTCATTTAAAATTCACTCTGCCTCGATCGGAAATTCGCCGATTCTTGCGATGATTCAAGCGAGCAGCCGAAGAGCAACGACTTTCCGCGAATGCCACGGCTCCCCGGGCGTGTAAATAAATGGTCGAACGAGTGGAACTTTGTTCCCTCTCTTAAATTTCCCGAACGCGGTTAAAGGCTCGCGGCTTTCGAGCCGTCAGGTTGAGATCATCCCCCCTCGGGTAAATATTGAAATAGAAAACAACGGTAAATAAATATGATATATGCGAAGTGCAGGCGTCGATGGTATCCGAGGCGTGAACGGTGGGCATAAATTTCTTTTTCGCGCCCGCGCCGGACTTTGGCAGTGCTGACAACCGAAATTAGACGTTAAATCGTACGCGTTCCCGCACCGAGAAATATGTGACGCGTGCCATATTTATGGCTCCGAATCAGAAATAGAGTTCGAACACCCATCCCCGTGTGCGCGTGTGCGTGCGTGCGTGCGCGCGCTCGCTCGAGCTATAATTGCGGGGCTGCGCCGTAATTGCTGTTTAAATCATTACCCACTTGGAATGTATGGACGACACTACACACGTCGCCGCCAGGCCAAACGCATCAGTTTTACGTGCACACCGTGAAAAAGATTTCGTCAAATTTAATTAATTTTATCGCATCCAAGTAAATTTCGTCATCGGCATGCTTCGAAGAAACTAATGCTTCGATTAATAAGTACGAATGTTAGACTCTTCAATGAATGTGTATCTTTATCTTAAATAAAAAAAGTTTGTTTGAAAACGGGAGATAATTTTCTTCTGCAAAGAAATTGTTTCATTTTACACATTTATTGTAGCCAAATAATATTTTATTTGTTTGAAAGATATTTCAAATAANTTTTTTTTTAAATTTTTTTTTTTTTTTTTTTTTTTTTTTAATGAGATGATAAAATTTTTACTCGAACAAATAATATTTCGTATATGTTGTTTCTGTGAAACAAATTTTAGTCAAGTAAATTTAGTCAAGTAAACACTGAATTTAAAGAAACCTTTTTCTCTGTGCAGTTGCGTAATATCAATAGTTGAGAAACGGCAAATTGAACTTTGGCGCGGTAATCGGAAAGAGACTTGGCCGATTTTCATTCGGCCGTAATTTTTATCCGATGGCCTCTTTTTACGTTTCGCACAATCAATCAGTATCGGTTTATTCTCGTGCTTTACCCCCTATTTTTGCCTGTTATTTTTTTTTCTTCATTTATTTAACACCATATCTCTCGCGAGTTTCCTGTTTTTTCATTATATTCGTTTAACGAGTCGCTGTACGTAGTCGCCGTAAAAAGCTAATATTATACTGTATAAATAAACGAAATGAAATAAATCCGCGCGTAACAAAATTTACGCTGCACGTTCCAGCGGGTTACTTGTTAACCAAAAGCTAACTTCCGATATTAATATTCGGAATTAAATTTCGACATTTCGGACACTGCGTGTGAGGAAGAGAGGAAAAAGGAGGAGGTACACCGAAATTAAAGTCTGCTAACAAGTGCATTTGATTGATCGTTTCAATGTAATATTTAGTAATTAATATTAAATATGACAGTAGTTATGTGAACTGCTTGCTAATAATTACAAAATAAGTAATAACACAAATTCATTGCATTGAGTCATCCCAATTTATCGGGCAAATAATACACACATGATTAGTAATAATCACAAAATAGTTTCCCATTTTTACTGCAGTATTTGGTAATTGTTACTAAATAATTCTGACAATAACGACAGCATGATAGGGCGAAAGAATGAGATCGGATCAGAAGCTCGGACGGCTTAGATGCACTGATAAAAAATTCGTTATTTCTGGCGCCAAACATATTTTATATCAGCAGCAACATACATGTTTATTATCATTGACATTATAGTAACACATGTTAAAAAAACATGATTTTCCTATCTTTGTGATTCAGAAAGAAAAGGGTACAGCATCGAGAATAACTATAACTTTCTATTCAAACCATTTGGTGACTCTGACTCAGACTTATTAGTTGTTACCAAATCTTTCTTTCGGTGTACCGTGTTTTTTCATGCGCGTACTCGTTGCTCCGCAGAAAGTTCACTCGCGGAACAGAAGAGATGCCGCACACCTCGTTGTGTATTCCCTCTCTTCCTTCCCCCTCTTTTTTCTTTCCGCTCTTCCGGCTTTTTCCGCGCAAGTAGAGAAGAGAGAGATAAAAGCGTATCGGCGCGGCGCGGTATCGGAAGCGCGAATTTTATGTACCGCCCCTCGTCAAGCCTGCCAAGTGTCGTGGCTCGAGTGATGGACACGCTTAGACGTTTTATCGCGTGCGAATACGCCGTTGCTGCCGTCGTTATCGGAAGTGTGCGTGCGTGTGTGCGTGCGTGTGCACACGGTTAATAAATAATTCTGGATTAGAATGACGTTCGAGGAACTGGCCGCGGTCGTTCCTTCGTTGCAACACTTATTACTTATTCCGCGATGTCTTGTTTCTCGAGCTTTTATGCGACGCCTTACTCTACTGGAGTTGAAATTTTAGTTCTACTATATTTCAGTAAGTCTATTTAATTTTATATTAAGATTCCGAAGGTCTTCTATTGTACACTCTTCGATGCTGTAAGTGTGGGAAGTTACTTTCGTTGCCAAAACTTCAGTTCTACATTAAGTTTACTTAGTTCTACATTGGGTTTTCTATTGTGCTTGATTCGATATCACGAATGGGAAGTAATTTCCGTCTTCTTCGCATTGAAGTTTTAGTGTAGAATTTAAAATTTCTCCACTGGAGACTTAAATTCTCTTTATAGCATCAAAGGAGCATTCGTGCTGCTCCTTTGATGTTACAAGTGGAAAGTTATTTCCGTTTTCTTCGCTCAAAGACTTAATGTAGAACTGAATAAAATTAATGCGGGGCTAAAACTCAACCCTAAAGGAGGTTCGGTAGGGATAATTCGTATCGAGTGAAACGAACTCGATCTTAGGACTGCGTTTTGCGAAGTAACTACTTTGAATCCTTTCGGTAAAATTTTGGATTAATCTTTCGTTTGTGTAAAAGAAGCACCAAATTTAGTCGAAGCAGACGAACTGTCGGCTAAATTTTATAATTCTAAAGTTCAAATCCCTCCTCGTCAAATTGTTGGTCGAACTCGATCTTCGGTGAATTTCACTCGATTGCAGCCACTAGCTGCGACAAAACTTGCGTAACCCCGATATTCGGCTTCTCTTGTTCGATTTTCTTTTCATTGTGCATCTCGCATTTTGCGAGGGGTTACCGTGGCGCGTGATACGCGTTTTTAAAATTCCACGCGCAACGAAAATACGATACGAGTGTCTTGCTATTTCGCTCGCAGCCCGGAGACGAGATTATGGAAAATCGAGTTTTAGCCGGGCGCGCATTCGAACAAAAAAAGAGCGATATCATTGCGGGAGGACGTTTAAGAGCCGGCGTTAATTACTGCGCCCGGTCACACGGTCGGCGCCCTTTTTTTGCTTTGCCCCGCAGAAAAATAAAGAGAGAGAGAGAGGGAGAGGGAGAGAAAGCCGTAAAAACCAAAAAGAATTATCGGAGTTTTATGACGACGGCTGCAACGAGCGGCTACGAAATCCCATTCGTTCGATGCTCGACGCGTGCGTTGTTTTTATGCCCCCCTGCCCCGATGCGCGCTGCAAAACTCGGGGCAGATTACGCTTGCGGGTCTTCGCGAACAAAGAAGGAAAGCGGCTTACTTGGCGCGCACAGGTATCGTCGGACTCTTTTATTCGACGGAATCACGAATTCCTCCCGCGTCGTCCGCGCTTTCCGCACGTGTGCGGGACACAATCGGTCGCGTTTCGCGCTACTTACGGCAAACGCGGCGACGATGATTCGCGATATATACGCCACGTGCGACCGAGACGAGTGAGAGAGGGGTTGATAGCGGCAGCTGAACAAATTCAGATATTCCATCTTCCACGTGCGCCAGCGGATGTAATAATATCTTGTCCGCGCGTCCGTTGCACGTTGAACGTTTCCACACGCACATCCAGATACGTCGATCTACAAAACGTTGAATTATTGTTATTTTATAATTGCATTAGTTGGTTATAGTTGTGATTAGTTAGTTGGTTAGTTATAATTATGTTTAATTATCACGCTTTTATTCAGTGTCTTGCTGCACCGCTGTTTCATGTGATATTCGGTAAAAAAATTCCAAACAAAAACGAAAAGAGGTTTTTCGGTGATTTTAACCGCAGACATTCGAGTAAGTGAAATAAATGAAACAAAGAATTGTGTTATTTTCGACACGGTTATGTATATGTATATTTCTCGCTCATGGTTTTTATTTCGTTCGTAGAATTTTTATTTTCGCGTTTTCACTGCGGATCTATTTCTCTTTTCGATCTGTTAAGGGAGGGAGAATAAAAGGAGAGAAAGAGAGAGAGAGAGAGAGAGTTAAAAGCAGGTGAAAAACTGTTAAGACACGTACACGTGCAACGCGAGACCGGGAGCGGAGTTTCGGCTCGGCGCGTTTTTGCTCTCGCCTGCGATCATAAATCAGTAACGCGCCGTCTGATTCGCGGATCAATAAGAGCCGGTCGGTCCGTTGCGAGAGCGACGTACAATGCGAAACAATGGCCCGTGCTTTCTGCGTTTTCCGTTACGCGGTATGAATCCGCCGGCAGTGACGGCTGTTCTGTAGGCTGCGGCGGGAGAAATCTGTCAGATTTCGGAATACGTTTCTCGCGTGAAATTCGGCGGGAAGGCACATTGTGAAAAAGAAAAGAGAGAGAGAGAGAGAGAGAGAGCTCCGATTTTTCCGGATCATTATCGTTCGGCGTTTTCGTTCGGTTGCGGCACGTAATATAATTCCGGAAACTCGAAACATTCATGCGACTTTATAAAAATTCCGCGTACGTTTTATATCCCCTCGGTATTTTTGACCGTATTAAAAAAAGCTTTAATGCAATTTCTACTTCACTTCCAACTCGCACGCGGGCCCGATTATTTTTGTTAACTTAATCTCATAACGCCCCGCGTATATATTATTAGAATATTTCGGGATGTTACAGAGCTGAAATTTTAAGCCCCTTGAGTGACGCGTCCCGTTTTACCGTATATACAAGCTGTCTGGATTTTATTCACTGCGAAAATTCGGGAGGTCATCATACGCTGCAATTTTTTGATATTTAACGTTTAACGTCCCGGAAAGCTCGGATTGATATCACGAGAGAGAGAGAGAGAGAGAGAAAGAGAGAAGGAATAAAAAGTCCGCGTTGGATTCTGAACATACGAGAGTCCCGTCGCTCGATTGCAGTCCGTGAGTTCATTTTGCAGAATTGTCGATAGTTTGAAATTAAGGTCGACGGATATAGAATATCCTACAAAATATCCGTACAGACCCACACGTATACACGTAGACTGTGTAACTCACTGTACACTGCTTGTCGACGTAGAGTCTCGCGCTGCGCGCGATATACTCCTCGTGATTCGAAAAAGCTTTCTCGCATCGCCGCGCGTCCTACGACCGGTTGCAATTTCGCACTTCCCCATTCCCCCGACCTCGAGGATATCACGGTCGGTATCAGCTGAAATATTTGCGAAAACCGGGGCGAAAGAGTAATTTGCCTCGGCTGTACTACTCGGAACGGAAGAGAGAGGAAGAAACATCGTCTTTGTAAGAGCCGATTCTCGATTAATTGACGATGTAGAGGAACTGTTGCCTTTTTTTTTTTCATCGCGAGCAAGTCTCAGCCTTCGAATGCAATTTGTTTCACGTCGCTGCTGTTTTTCTACGTGGAGATATCGAGGAGCGCGCGCGCACGTGCGGCGGTCTCAAATCGGGGGCGACCGGCCGAACGTCGCCCGGAGGTGTAAAGCTGTCGACGAGCGAAAGCGCACCACAATGTTACTGCAAGCACGCCGACATCGACGGCAAAAGGACCGTGCTGCCTTTGAGAAAAGTGAAAACTTTCAGTATCTCGGCAAAAATGAACAAACATACAAACATGAAACGAGTGTCATCTCGTCTCGCACGGTGTCTGTGCGCGTGTAATCTCGCCATGACACGTGTTTACTCGTACGATTACGACACGCGTTATGCGCCGGTATGTCGTACAGAGAGAGACCCCGGGATACGTTTAAACGCGGAAATGGAGGAAGTTGGAAATGTTGGAAGTTTCCGACGCGCCGAATATCTTACCGAAAGTTTTTAGCATACTAAGTATGCTCGCTCGGGACACACGCGGCACGGAAAAAAAGGCAATAGCTGTCCGTACAGTACAAACTGAATTACATCAGGCCCTGTGTGAAAGCTAAAAACTAGACGCAGGAATGAGAAGAATCAGCCAAATTAACGAAGTTTCACGGTGGTTGAAGTTCGGAGCGATCCCTCGGACAGTGCTGATTCTTACCGTGGGAGCGAGTTTTCACTGTGGAGGCTGTTTCTTTTCCGTCAAGCTATCGTACCCATCGCGCGTGTCTCGTCCGAGAAAATTCGCGCGCAGATTTCCAAGTGACTCGTCACTTTTCTCGAACGGTGATCTCAAGAGCCGGACGGATATCGCGCGATGCGCCGACAGGAGTCGCGCCTTAAAATTCACTCCCTCGATTGACGCAAGCTTGCGGATGTTCGGCCGAAAATTGGCCGGCGATGTTGGAGCCGGCTTGCCCCATGCGACTCTGATCCAACACTGAGCCGATATTGATCGTCGGTACCGTCGGGCTGATGTCGAAAATCTGGCGTTTAGCTGGCTGACGCAGAGGAAAGTAAGGTGGAGAGTAGAGGTCGATCGTAAAATTCTACATGGGGGCAAGATTGCCGTTCTATTCCGAGGGAACGCGCTCGTGGGCGTGATTATTTTTCGAGACCGCGTCGAAAGGCGAGCGGAGGCCTGTTGCCGCGCGGCGAACGGCGCTTCCGGGGAGATCCGCCCCTTTAAATCATCCCCGGCTGCACAGTAACGCGCCCAGCAGAATCCGCCCGCAGTTCTGAATGCTTAACTCAACGTCCGAAATCCAATAAGAAGAGGCTCGCCCGTCGTCGGCGAAATGAGGTGCTCCGACGCGGCGGCGCTCCTCCCTCCCTCTCGTCGGCGAAATTAGCGTTTTCGAGTTGCTTGAATTATTCAACTGCGCCGCTGCCGTAGCGCGCGCCGCCTTATCTTCCGGCTTTAATAATTTTCCCGGCCGGGCTGCAATTGCGGCACGCAAAAGTAGTCCGGCCCCACGCTTCTCCTCCTCCCCACCGCCGCCGCCGCGGGAAGAGTTCAGTTTCTTTTGTGAATTATGGACACCGCCGTAGCGAGTAAACGCGCGGGAAGTTCTGATGACCCGCGTCGTATCGCGCGTCCCTTTGAAACCACTGAGAAATTCAATCTCTCCGGGAAATACTTCACATCGGGGGNGGGGGGGGGGGCGCATTACGGTGTTCGTCGTCGTTGCGAATTTAACCCTGACGGTGATACGGTGGAACCACGAGGCTTACACGGGTTTCCCTTTCGCTTATTATCCCCTCTTCCGCTTTTTGTGCAAAATACCGCACCCCACTCCTATTCCTCCGTCATTCGGATGGCCTTCAACTTTTGCGAGACCTGTATCAGCTCCCGTAGATAGGTCACAGCCATTTTGTTTCAACCTGTACCTGCCCTCTGAGATCTAGGCTATTGATCGAACATAAATTCTTAACCCGTAAGCGGACGCGTGGAAGGTGGGTCAAACGAACAAACGAATGTTCCTCTGTTTTTGTTTGCAAAATTCGTTTACAAAATTCGCTTCACTTAAAGGCCATGACATACACACACAAACGTAAGCATTAAGACTTAAGCTGTCAGGAGCAAATTTTACATGCTGTCTTAGCAAATAAATCAATGTATACTACTGTACATCGATCGATTCGCTGCGGCAGCATAAAATCTGTCGTCACTCTTCTGCGTGCGAGGGACCTGTGACGTCATCTTCAGCGTCAAAATCGTTGGTGTCTCTCAGAGTTAACGCGAATCATGCGCGATTCAAGGCTGAGGGTGTCGTAAAGGAGCAAGCAAAGATCGCTTTCAGTAATTAACATTACTTCGAGATCTCTTACAGTCTCTCTCTCTCTGGGACAACTTCTCGCAGTGATTTGCGGAGTGACGTAACGAGAGAGTGCCGGACGCGAAGTTACTTTCTGCGTGGATTAATGTCGGGACGACTAATAGCGAGGCGAGGTAAACGGCGTTACTCTCGTCGCCTCAGCTCGACGTAATAAAGAGGAACTAATTTCGCTCTTCCGGGGATGTGCGCGCGCGAGAGAGGATGCAGGTCAGCCTTGTGCATTGCATGCACACACAAGGGGGAATGATTAAACCCCTTTGCCCTTCCTCCTTCCCCCTCCCGAAAGATAGGGGTTGCCAGCTATTACGTCGGAGCTGTAGAATCCTGTTGAATAATTCTCGCGCCGACTTCAAAGCGACTTCAACACCGTAGGTTAGCAATCTAAGCTTCTGAAAATTTCAACACAACGCGAGGAGAGCTTTGAGGATACGCAAGCGGCGCGCGCTACGAAGTGTGGATGAAAAAGAGAGAGAGAGGGGAGAGAATCCTTGGGTTTCGCGCGCGAATAACTTCATCCTCGGATTTAAACGACGCGCGTTTCCCTCGGGGGGGAGGGCACGTGTGGATATTAGTGAAAGCGACTTTTGCTAATAATTAATTACAACGTACGTGGCATCACGCGTACGCGGCGTTTATGCGCGGCGGAATTATAAATCCTCGTAGAGGGGGAAGAAGAAAGATCATTTGTTCTCATTAGAGATGCCTTCGGTCTCTCTCGCGCTCTCTCTCGCGATTCTCCGCGTGTGTGTGTGAACGTAATTCTCCCTCTAAATAGCGGCTGGGCCAGAAATTGCAGGTGCAACGAGCCGCGGCGATCGATCGGCCACGGAAATAGAACCCGCTCTAATCCGAGAAACAGAAGGATGCTTTCCTACGAGAAGACGCGAGCAAGTCGTCGGAAATGCTTCTTCTTCGACTAGGGGAATATTCGCGGGAAAAATACGCGGACGGACGGACGTACGCTCGCTCGCTTTCAATTAGAATTACGGTCTCGATACGGGTCGGACGCGGAAATTCGACGATTGTTGCGGCCTCGTCAGGACGACGGAAAAAATGAGATACGCTCCGTGGAATTTTATGGAACGGGGTCACGTCGGGCTGTATTCTCACGTAAGAGAGTGTTCAAGAGAGCGATCTCGCTGGCTGCCTGCATTCCGTTCCCGTCTCTCTTTCTCTCTCTCTCTCTCTCTCTCTCTCTCTCCGTCGCTCGCTAATAAAAGCGAGCTACGGCGCAAAAATGAGCTGGTTACTTAACATCTCAGGCGGCGGACGGGAGGCTATTGTTAGCGCGCGTTCCGCGGCGACGACGACGACGAACGTGTTCGCGCGTTTAGCTCCGTTAAACGTGATTAACTTAGAAAGAATCGCGCGCGCGTCGTTCCCGCGGCTAGCCGCAATTGCACGGGGACGTGCGCTAGGACGTCGTCCACTCTCCTTCCGCCGTTTTTCACCGTGCGAGAAGAGAGAGAGAGAACCTTCGTTGAGAGGGCCTGCCTTAGTTTTTCCGTCGCCGGGAGCGAGCAAACTCTCGAACCGCAGCCGGCGGTTCGCCTTCCTCGATTCCCTCCGGTTTTTTATCTACATCCGCACTTGGCACCGATTCCACCGAACCGCTTCAGTTTGAGAAAAAACCGGGAAGGAGAGGGTTCGGCAGTATTGAAAAGTAACATCCGACTTAATCGGACAAAAAGCCCGCAATTCCGGCGAACAGAAGTGCCATCAATCCGGAAAGTTTGAGAAAATAGATAGCAGAGTTGCATCACGTTGGGAAAAAAGCATTTGGTATTTGTGATTATGATTACGTGCACGGGGGAGAATAATTTTGCCGAAACCATCGTTGTTACCGCTCCCTATTCGTTGCGACAGCGACGAAATGTGGCTGACGTAACGAAATTAGAGGGTTATTATTCATAATTGAAGCAGAAGCAGTCTCGCGGCCGGGATAGAAAATATTTTGCCGATTGAATTTGTCCCTGGGACGCGTTGATTCGCCGTTGGAAGAAAATAGTGTTTACCTATATTTACCGATTTGTTCTCGCAGCACAATAATTTGTTCAGACTCGGCAAAATAATCCGACGAAATGGCGATCGGTGTCCATAACAGATCATTTTTGCTTATCCATGCGGTAACCGACAGATTTTGTCGCGTAAAATTTGCCACGCCGGCAAATCATCTTCCTCCGTGTAGTGAGAGAATTATAATCGGGGGGACCATTTTTGTAGCGGGCAAAAATAACTTTGACTTTTCGCGAGGTTAACAGCACACTTCCTCTCCGATTATAATTCTCCGATATTCCTCGATAATTTCCAGGTATCCTTTAATATTTAAAACCTCGCGAGGCCCATCTCACGAGTCGTGGCATTTGAAAGCTCCTAAGAAGCACGCGATAGAGCGATACATTCTTAACGCGATCGTCCGATCAAGCGCGTCTTCGGAGAATCATTTTGCTTCATTACGCTCACGCTCCCTCCTCCCCCCCTCTCCGTCCGCAAATTTTGAGATATCGAACGAGAAAATCGATGCGAGACGTAGACATAGACGTGGTTGGAGGAAGAAGACTTTACGGGAGCGAGCGTGATGTGCAAAGATAGGTCGAAAGATTGATATGACAGAACGTCTCGGGAACTTTCTTTTTCTCTCTCTCTCTCTCTCTCTCTCTCTCTTTTTCTCGGACTAAAGCTTTGAAATTATCGCGTGAGATCGTCGCGCGCGACACAGCAAGAAACGTGACCGCGGGGCTCGTCGCGGGATACACAAATGTGCGCGAGACCACCTGCAACGGAGCGGAATGCATGCGACTTATTGCAAGCGAGCCTTAACTTTTTCCGCACAGTCGGCACACAAAGAGAGAGAGAGAGAACAGCCCGGTTAGCAAACGTGCCGGATCGCCATGTCTCTTCTGTCCGCGCCACGTATTTACTTTTTATCCGCCGTTTTATCCGCGGAATTATTATTATCACGGTGGACGATGCCGGTTACTCACACACATACACACACATACACATATTTATATATATATAAACTCTCTCGACCCAGCGCCGTGACATTTTTACAGCCGCGGAAACGTTGCCGCGTTTACGTGCATTACTACTGTCGGACCGGTATTTACAATTCCCCCTCTCAGCGCGGCCGTCCAATCAGTTAAGTCACCTTTTGCCACTGTTTCTTGACGAGTCGCTAAAAAATTTATATCATTCGCTATCGTCCAGGGTGGATTACTGCAGAGAAAAAAGAAATGCCATTGAAGCAATAGATATTTTCCGACCGCAACGTAATTGGAACAAATCTTCTTGATTCGATGGCAAATATTAGCTAAAATTACTATGTTATGTTGTATTGTCTCGATAATTGAAGTGTCAATTTTGTTTAAATGATATCGCTATCGAGTCAAGAATGTTTACACCAATCATGCGTGCTGCTTGGAAATTCGATTGCTTCAGCAGTATTTTCTCCCCCGTGCATAATCACTTTTATTCTGAGCTGCCGTTAAATTTGTAAAATATGGGTGTTCTACATATGTATATATTTTTGTTATATGTGAGTGTTCATTATATGTATATATTTTTTTGTCTCTCTTAATAAAACTGCTCCGAAAGCATACATATTATGAATGTTCGTACTATGAAAAAAACTAGCTATGTGTTAGGTTATCCAAAGATGAAAAACACGGGAAAGTAAGTGTTATTTTTTGTTAAAGTCTTAATTTTAAAATTTGACAAAAAATGTCAATTTTGGTCACTATTTTGATGTCTGAGACTTTCTATCATCTTTTTTGCCAAGAAGCAATCAGTATTTTACCTTTTTTGTTCTTTGTAACTGGATGACACCTCTCTCTCTCTCTCTCTCTCTCTCCCTCTTTCTCTTTCCTGAGTGTAATGGGAATTCTTTCGACGAGACAGGCGGATCGATGAATTGATCATGCCCTCGCGAGCAACTTCCTCGTAGGAATAGCGAGCTTCGCGGAGAATCACTAGAGAGAATCCAGACAGAGAGAGGAGAGAGCTGCTCTATTTAACACCCGGGGATTTGCGTCGCTTAAGCTTAATCGAATTAGTCTCGCATGCCCGTGAGATTCGCCGAAGTATTCATTAGATGACCGAGAACAAGCGCGGACTGTTCGTTACGGTAATGGGAAGAGAGGGGAGGGTGGTAGACGGAGGGTGTTATGCGCTTACACGGTACCGTCGAAAATTGAGATATCGAGTTATGGTTAACGATATTTCTCATTGGATCCCGGCCGAGTTCTCTTAGGAACTGACTGGGGAACTTAATGAAACTGTTTCAATAACAATATTACACGTCACCCGGATATACCTATGCATTTGAGATGAAGCTGCACGTTTACAAGTAAAGTTCGTTCTCTCTCTCTCTCTCTCTCTCTCTCTCTGTGCGCACGAAGCTGTTTTTCTTTTTCGAACGGAGACAGTAACGTCGTCTCACGAAATTTAATGTGCGAGAGCGATCGAATTTGTTGGTTCTTATTTGTCTTTATTGATACCAGGACTCTGTAAAAGTTCGTCGAATTGTCAGTGATTTCATCGACATCTTGTTATCTGAGGATTAACATTTCAATATTCGAGGTCGCGCGATTGTTTTCGTGTTATCGAGAAAAAGAATTTACGTGCTAGATTCTCTGTGATGTTTCGGTATGCATTTACTTAAATACCGTCGTATGTTTGTCTTTTCTAGCCGACGAAATTGAACGTCTACAAGAACGATGCAGAGAGCTGGGATTACACGACGCCGACGTTGGGTGAGTCCGTCTCTAACTTTCATCTCCCTCATTTCTTTTTTTATTTCCTTCTATCGATGTTATGTACGTGTAATCTCGTAACACACGAACACACATGCACACGCATACACACACATGGAGACACGTAAGCACTCCTCGTGTCTCTCTCGACATGCGTTTCAACGATCGAAGGCACGGGTGCGAAGGCGGACAGGCCCGCTTCTTCGAATTTTGCGAGCAGCCGAAGGGAAAGCTACCTGAAATACTTGAACGTTTTTTTTTCTTTCTTACTCCGAATTTTGTTCGGTGTCTAATGTGTCATTTCTCTGAGTTTATATTTAACAAATGATAAAATTCACAATTTCTATACAATCATTAATAGGAGGTTATAATTATTACGAGGTCGGGAGATAATAATGTCCAATCTCTGGTGTTTGAAAAATACGATAAAGAAGATCATTAAAGGAGGTTGTGAGGTGAGATAAGCTTGATAAAATAATTCGATGGAACTTGTGCTGCGTATACATTGAAATATTATCCAACTGCTCGTGCAATTAGAGAAAAATTGAAAACTGAGATATTTTCAATTAATATTGGCATTTTTTATACGCGTTCTTTGAGATCAGCGTGCTATTTTTAATTTCTATTTTTGATATCGTCTAAACTAAAAATTTTGACAAAACTATATATAAACTAAAGATTTTGACAAAAAAATTACTATGATATTAAAAGAGATTTCAGAATTATTGACCATTTTACTTTTAAAATACAGTGACGTAAAGTTCATTACTTACAATGATATTAGAAATACATATTTAAACTTATATATTTCTTTCTATTATATGCATCTCTATTAAATCAACGGATGCGTAAATAAGAAAAAACAAAAAATAATATTTTCGTATTTGTAATATTATGTATTTGTATATATTTTTTTTACATATTTATCTCAACTTTGGATTTAATATTTATTATTTAGATAATGAAATAAATGCATAGGAATGTAATTTGACTTGATAAGTACCAAATTTATGAGCGTCTCCCTTGATGCGCTACTGAAATGTACGACTGACACGTCGCTGAGCCTTGCAACCTTCTTAAGTGCATCTTGCTGCATCTATGACACACGATGTATGTCTAATTGGCTACTTTTTACGTGCTTTTTATGATACGTACGTTATTAAAAATTTTTCTCTCCGTATTGTCGGAACACGTCGGATTTCGGTGCGAGCGACCGCTGTCGAATTGTTTGTCGAAAGAAAAGGTTCCACTCGATTCCTGGAGCCCGAACCGTCGATGCTGGAATCGCGTTCCGCTGAAAGGGGCCAACCGGCGATATTTCGATTGACCTCTTCCTGCGGAATTCGATCCAATTGGCAACGTCATCGCGTATGTGTGAAACGCATAGAGGATCGTTCCCGACGCCGAGCGCGTGTCGCGCGATTTCTTCCTTTTTTCGGCTTTCTTTTCGCGTCGCTTGTTGTACCTTGGCGTGCACGATAGGGGAAAAGCTAATTCGATCAAACAACGTTTCAAACAAAAGCGCAGAAAGGTTTGTGTGCATAAATTCCCGACGAAATATTCCGTGTATAAAAGTCGCGTGATTGTCAAATTCGACGACCTTCCGAAACAAAGCAACTACCTTCGGTAGAATCGCGTAGAATTTTAAAGAGGTTTTTATTTGTCGTGTTTATGTCTGATCATATCTGCGGATTTGTCACATGAAAGAGTCATAAGCGGGGGAATTTAAAAAAAAAAAAGAGAGAGAGAGAGAGAAATATTTTGCTGTGTGAATGATATTTTATTTATTTGAGGAAGACACTGAAAAGCTACTATCTACGCTACCACTTTGATCTCACAAACGCGCGTTTGTAAACGACATTTATCACTTCAGTATGTAACCGGCGCACAGCGTTTGTTCCGATTAAAATCCATCCTCCTGTAAAGCATCGGTGGCCCACGGCGGTCCCGCCGTCAAATTTCCGCTGTATGAGAACGGTATTAAATTAAAAAGCCCTGAAAAAGTATGACCGGCGGTTCCCGCCGAAAATCCGGCCGGCGGTTTTCGAAAGCCGATTCGGAAGCGGCGCGAGGCCGGGAATGCCGGCGGGAACTCGATCCGGGGAGCTCGAAATTCGTCCCGGTCGTCACACGCGTGAATTCGTCGCGAGCATTCACATGCCGAGCGGAATCCGATAGATCGATTCGCTCTCAGTCAGCACACGGGACGACGACGCGTAAATGGCACAAGACGCGTGCGTAATCATTCGGGCCGGCCGACATGAAACGTCACCGAATAATCCCAGCCCCCTCGAAGCTCGAATGTGCGTCGAAGTGCGCGCTGAAACCTACGATATTCGAGATGTCCTCGAAGCGTGCGCGCAGTGCGAAATTATTAAAGCGCGCGCAGTCGCGACGACGCGCGGATCGGCGGAGCGGCTCGCGTTACGGCGGACAACTCTCGAAATTGCGAGTTTATGTCTCGCGCGCGTGCATACTCGTAAAACGACACCTCCCATCCCGCCGCATCGCGTTGAACGAAACGTAAAACCATACCTGCCGAATAATTTACTCCTTATTTCAATACCTGTAAAAAAAATGCCAAAATCAAGCGAACGTAATTACCTGTCTTCGGGCCTCTTAAATGAAATGATATTCTTGTCAGTTTGAATATATTTTAATTTAGTCCGTAGTATGAACACATGAACGCAGTAATACCTTAATTTGTAAATTACATTGAGAAAAGAAAATATCTTAAAACAAACGAATGTTTTTTTGGTGGATCCTTACACGATATTCACTTAAATTTAAATTCTCTTTATTTGAACCGAGTACAACGTTTATTCGTCTTAAGTAAATAATACTCTAATTTAAATAAAGTGAATTTAGATTTAAGTAAATATCTGTGCAAGGACCCAATTGTGTCCGTTTGTTTCTAGATATTTTTTTCTCTCAGTGTACTGAGTGTAAATGTAAAATGGTTCTAAGTTGAAATGAGTATTTACGAGAATTATGTAGTATTTCTTTTCCATTAACCCTACGTTAGTCGTAATATTTTCCAGTCATCGCGAATGCATCTCACACATACACTAATTTCCTCATTATTTTCCCCCGCTTCTCTTGGAACAATTTTTCTTTCATTAGTACTTGGCTAATAGACTATGCACTAAAGTACATAAAAGACAGTGAAGAGCCCAGAGAACAAAGGAAAAACATTGACAAGAACAAGTTCGACCTTGAGACCGTACAGCAACGGCGATTTACGTTGTAGCCTGAGATGTGTCTATTGACTGCACTTGTGACTAATGGATGGTTTAAAGAAATCTAATCGTTTTAAATTGAGATTTTTCTGTGCAGTGAATATTTTATAAAAATAAATCCCGACTCAATATTATGAATTCAACACGTCGCAATTGTCTTAGTACGTACAACCAAGGACCAGTTTTACGATCTCCGATTAACTTAATCGGCCGTTTAAGTGTCCGTGATTGGTTATTTCTGGCCAATTCCGCTTGACGGCAAATGCGATCGGACAGTACCGATGGAATAATCAGCCGATTAAGTTAATCGAAATTACTATGGAACTGGCCTTAAATATCTATTTATACACAGGGAAAAAGGTTTTTTTAGATTTAGTATTTCTATTTGATCAAAATTTGTTTCATACAAAAACAACATATACGAAATATTATTTGTTCGAATAAAAATTTTGTCTCATTCAAGCAAACTCTATTATCTGACAGAAAGAATGCTGTTACTTGAAATAATATCTTTTAACCAAATAAAATATTATTTTTATTACTTTTATTACAATAAATATATTTAATATTTTTATTACAATAAATATGTAAAGTGAAACAAATAATTTCTTCATAAGAAAATTGTCGTTTGTTTCAAAGTTTTTACTCAAGATAAAGATACATGTTCGTTGAAAAATCTAACAATCGTACTTATCATTAATCGAAACATCAGTTCCTCCGGAGCATGCGAAATTCGTTTGGATGCGATAAAACAGATTGAATCTGAAGAAATCTTTTTCTCAATGTACTAAGAAATCATCACATTGTACGTAATCGATATTATACCTCTACTTCTGGTAAATATTAGCCAAGGAGTATTGGAGTAACCGTTTTACCACGAATCAAACGAATATTACCTGAACTCGGCAGCATTTTTTCCCCCCGGTGCGGGGCGTCTCGCGCTTAATGCGATCTCTCAATTTGATCCGTCGCGCGTGATTCATTTCTGCCGCGTATTAATTCGCGAAACCGATCCTCTCCCATTCCGGTCAACACTCCCGGCTGTGCACACACACACACACACACACACACACACACATAAAGGCGGTGAAGCACTCACGCACGCAGCCTCGTTGAAAAGTCCGAGCCGAAACAACGGGTGTGCGCGCGCTCGCGAATTATTCTTGCGAGTCACGGTTCATTGACCAACGATTAAATCGCGCGACGAAGGCGCGAACGTTAGCTCGCTCGCTCGCTCTCTCGCGCCCGAGAACGGCCGTTTAGCAGCTCAACGCCGTCGTGATGCGTAAATTATTTCGAGTTATCTCGCGACATTATTACCGCGTTTCTTTCCACCGGGCTAAGATTACCAGCGCCGCGTGCGAGCGAGCGAGCGAGCGAATGCGTCTCGCGGCATTAGCGCCGTTTCCCGAGATAATCGCTCCGCGCCCCGGCGCCGCGCGGTTCCGTTGCGCGAATTAGAGCGTCAAATAGCAATTACGCTAAGACAATCTAGCTACGCGAGTTTATTTCCGCGAAAGTAAATTCTCAAGATGAAAAACTCGCTCTACGCGCTCTCCCTCTCTCGCTTCTCTCTCTTTCCCCTCCCCCCCTTCATCTCTCGTTTTCCCTCCCGTTTTGAAATTACCGTAGCTGCAGCAAACGAGATTAGCCTGGCCGAGGGAAGTATGCCGCGCGACTTTGTATTCATTTGCGGGGAAATTATGTTTTATTAACATATCAATTCGCGGGAAGCTCGCGTTCACCTCGTTCGCTGGCGGTCACGCCGCTGTGCTCGCGAGCTTGCGCGTGCGAGTTGCCCGTTTTCAGGATCAACGCCGAGAGATCGCGGGAGTAATATTTAAGTCGGCGATAACAAGGCGAGAGAGAGAGAGAGAGAGAGAGAAGCGCGCGATGAAGTTCGCGCGAACGGAGCGACCGCCGTGTGTTGCTGCGAACAGCAATTAGTAGTGGGGAAGCAATTGCCGGAATATCGCGTGCCAGGTACAAACCTTAAACAGGATTTCAGCGGAACGACAGGCGAGCAGGCACTCGAGGAATTCGCCCCAATTACGCGCGGCCTGACGTTCCGTCACTGGCAGGCGCCGCCAGCAATCGACGCCGACACTGCCCTTTCGAGTCGCGCGAGTCCTAGGAGACGAATTTCCGCGCTAATTGCCGTCGTTTTCGGACAACGATTGCGGGACGCAAGCGGGAACGAGCGGGGGCGTTCACCATTCCGCTCTGCTCGCTCTGGCCGCTAGGATCCTTCCTCCGTCATATCCGCCCCCGCCACACGTCGTCGTGGTAAATCCGTCTCTCTCTCTCTCTCTCTCTCTCTCTCTCTCTCTCTCCGAAGATTACAGCTCGCACGCACGCGACCGACCTCGTCGGTTCCTTCGTTCCCGTTCGGCAAATTTTGCAAAATTGGATCGGGACGACTAAGAATAGATCGCGGAAGTATCGATTTCCCCGCTTTTGGCTTTCGGGGAATAATGGCTTCCTCCTTGAATATTTATCGCGCAAACGTTGAGGTGTATTATTGTTAATTCGCACGGCGGGAAGAGGGAGGGGAGCTTCTTAATGAATATTAATATGTTTCCCTTTGTGCGTATTTCACGCTGAATATACAGGGTGTCCGGAGCTTTCCTTTCAGTCGCTCGTGCTGAGGTAGAACGTGTGGAAACTGAAACAAAAGAGTCCTCTTGCCATTTTGCAAATGCGACCGCGCGGAGTTTCGAATTATTCATATAATGGTCATTCATATAATCGTGTAAAGAGACTTAATTAAGGAGAGATTTAATTTAAGGACTGAAAAATTTACGTTTCATCTGCGAAATAAGCGAGACACCGTTGTCTCTTCGGAATGATTGAACTAGATTCGAACTTGCCGTGCGAACGGAACAACGTTAAACGTTAACGTAAATAACTGTCACACTGTACACTTCAGCGTGAAGAAGGATAATTATTCCTCATAACACGTAAATTTTTTTTAGTTATTACTCAAAGAAACCTTTATACATTTTCATTAATACCACTTTCATTAATTCATTAATAGCCCGAAATTCCGCGTGGTTGTTTGCAAACGAGCTCTCCCGCTCAGTTCAACCGCCCGTTCTACCTTCGCACGAGCGATTGAGTGGGAAAGTTTCGGACACCCTGTGTACGGCGAGCCACCCGCAGATGGACGTCGCAGCGTCGTTTTCAGCGTACTTTGCTACGCGAGAATATCGTATCACAGTGTGGGGTGGACGCGGCCGTGCTAAAAATATCCCCCGAGTCGAAAAATCCATCGGGAAGCCGTAAATCTTCTTCCCTTCGCGTAACATAATCGACATTCCCCGCTCTATTCGGGCTCGAGAATAACTCGGTACAAAACTGGAGCAGTCTGCCAAATGTACGCTCGTAAAATTGGATCAGTTCCTCCGATACAGTCGTCCGCGCGACTGGATAAAATAATATCCGCTGGCGACTATTGATAAGTCTTATCAATTCCTTGCCACGAAACGTCTCCCTCTCCCCCCCCTCTCTCTCTCTCTCTCTCTCTCATTGAAAGAGACTCGATTACATAATACCCGCGGGATTCGCGTCGACGAAACCGGTCCGGCCGGACTAATTGCATCGGAGAGAGAGATAGGTCAGGTCGATCGCTGTACTTCTAACCTTTCCACTCTCGCATCCGCGTCTCTCGCGGATGAAAGTTTCATTAGGTCTAAAGGCGATATCGCACTCTCCCTCGACTCCGTGGTGGTGCATTTCCGCGCAAGGAGAACGGCCGTGCCATTTTCACTCCGTTCGCGGGATGATCCGAGAGGGGTGTATATCGATTTCGAGGAGGAGGCCGCGCGGTCGTGTCGCTGCCTGAACCATTTATCGCGGGAGTGGCATAAATCAAGTTTTGAAGGGTGATCGGTTTAAATCGGATATCGCGGATAAGAATACGACTCGTCGATATTACCGATGATCTTAACGAGGACGCTCGATGCTTGAACCTGCGTCTCTTACCTGAGAGATGAATGATATGCGAGAGGATAAGCGGGCGAGAGAGAGAGAGAGAGAGAGAGTGTTACATCATACTTTTGCCGACGCGCCAATCACGACCGATGAAATTGCCGGTTACCGCGCGAGCGGTTGTCATGCGAGCAACGTCGTTCCCTGTTATTAAATATACTCTGTCGTTTGAGGGAATTAGCGAAACGCTTCGTCTTCATCGCGGGAAATTCAGACGATCGGAATGCACGTTAACTCTCCAATGGCTCGTTGGTTCATTTTTCGTCTAATTAACGCGGAATGTGGATGGAAATATGAATGAATAACAACGTAAAATTTCCTCCTCTGTTCATCGACAAGTGAGAGAGATGCGATAAAATTGATCGAACTGACTATAAAATAATTGCGGCAAAATGCTTTGAAGAACGCCTCGACGTTACGAAGATCCATCTCGCCACTAGAGAGTTGAATCAACGCATCTCGCTTTGATATCTCGGCGAAAAAAATTACCCGGAAGGCATACTCGATGTGAGAAAAGGGGAAAAAGATGAAAGTGGCAGGACGCGTGTCGCCTTGGGAACAATTCGCCCCGGGATTCGCGCGGGACTGCGATGAAACGAGCGTGTGGCGAGCCGCGCGCGCGCACGCTAACCGTGCGTAAACTCCGTCGTCCGCCTCGAAATAAACCGGCCTAACTCATCTTTGTATTTTAATCAACCGCGTCGCTGGTGAGAGCGCGCATTGTGTAACGAGGGCGTGCGCGCGCACATCTTCATCCTCGCGGATTCTCCGGGCGATTAAGTCCCGCGATTAATCTGCCGCGCGCGCGCCGTCTTCTAATGCAATTACACCCGCAGAAATAGCGGGATTCGGCCGGACGCGATCAATCCACCATCCCGATTGCGTTACTCCGAATTTTCTGTCGTGGCAGCGCGAGGAGGAACGCGATTCGGTATTTCGATTTGGCAACGTGATGACGACGACGACGAAACCCGCCGTCATTGGCTCCGTCGTTTCACGCGGTGTGTATGTATTAATGTCGCCAGCGCCGCACAAAGGCCGCCGTCTACGGCCGACGGTGGCGAACAAAGCCAAGTTTGTTTCGAGAAAGTCGGCAGGAAGGTTGATGCAATTTTATTACAGCGCGGCGCTGTTCGACGGAGAAACAGATACCTGCGAGTGCACGATTAAATAAACGAAGGCGTCGCTCCGTCCGTGGCGAGGAGAGAGAGAGAGAGAGAGAAGGGAAGGTGAGGGAGGACTCTATTCGCCTTTGTCCCGCGAAGATTGAAACTTCACAGCGCGGAAGAAACAGGGAAATTCAAAAGCTGCGGATCGTCGCGAAGCGAGTCCTTCTAAACAGCTCCGCTCGAACGGGCGGTAGTTATTCCTTCACGGTGAGGGGGGAGGGACGTTTGCGCTTGGAAATTGAAGCGAGTACGTATTACGTCGTATTTTTTCAACTCGGGTCTTGAAATTAACGGGGAGCGAGGGAAGGGATCGCAGGAGAGAGAAAAAGAAAGAAAGAGCGAGCGCGTTCTGCACTATTTTTCTCGTAAAGTTGCCGCGCGCGCGCGCGCACACGCAATGAAAATACATATACATGTGTATTAGTCGCTGAGAAAAGCGCTCGACAAGGAACATTTTGCTCCGTCGACCTAGCGCATTCGTTTCATAATAAATTCAACCGGCAACTTTTTAATGGACCTCACGAGCTCTGCGACTGCGGAATGGCGTTCGCGTTTATTTCCTCTTCGCGAGCGAGAGCTTCTTCCGCGAGTCGAACTCCGAGTCTCGAAGTTTCCATTGTTTCGAGAGTTACGTATTCCGAGGACGGGGGACAATTCGAATCACGCTAACACGGTGTCGACACTCCCTCGTGATTATCAGATCCCCGCCGATTCGTCGCGCAATTGGCGCGCGAGATCTCAACCGTCCGACCGCATCATGGGTCAAATAGACCCGCAGGCTCAGAGTTCGACTCATAGCGTGCGGTCGGTGTATAAATTGACGCCACAAGGTGGTGACGTGAAATTTGGAAAATTGCACAGGGTCGATCCTGTTTGCGGTGCGAAGGACTTTTCAGAAATGTGCGGAGAGGCGGGTACAATTAAACGAGAAACTGAGGTCCGTCACGACGGTTCGTCAGGTGTCGCTTTTCGCGAGTCAAACGCGAGCCGAAGAGTGGCGCTCTTATTATCACCCCGAACGTCACCCGGACAATCGACGTGCGACAATTACAGACGCTCGTTATAGCCGGGATAAATTTCCACGTTGATTATTTCGGGCGCGTTACGTCTTACAAAGTTTATATACCGCGCGCTCGCGCCGGCTCTATAAATTTTCGGAGTAATTACCTCACGCGGAATGACGTTGGCGTAGACATTTCCGCGGTAATAACTTCGTCACGGCGTTACATCCTCCTACCTCCGAAATGAACGAACTTTCGCGCTAATTGTCGCCGATGTAACGGTATCGCCGGGAATATATGTTATTCCGTATCGTCGCCGCCCGGTTTCGGCGGGGGAAACGGCGGAATCTGAACGCGTCGTTGCGAGATAAGCGTTAATTGAATTTTCGGAATTCCCGACGGAACGAAATATATTCCGGCCCATAACGACGCGTCGCGTTTCACATCCGCTTGCAAGTTTCAGCCGGCAAAGTTATCGAGCGTATCACGAAAATAAGAGTGTCTTGTTAACGACTAGATTCAAATGGAAGAAAGTTCACGTTCGCGGGAGGATGTGTTGGAAACCGACGACCGTTTCGTTACGTCGATGTCGATAAAATTTCTGTCGGTGTGCGGGTGAATTTTTCTCACGCTTCGATGACGGTTCGAGACGGTGAATAGTTATCGTATATAGTAATAATAGCTATCAATAGAATATTTTTTACCCACGGATACGGTAATTTTTCCATTATTTTCCTCCGCTTCTTGAGAAAGTTTTTCCTTCGTTAGCATTTGGCTAATAGACGGACGCTAAAGTACGTGAAGGAAAAACGAAGAACAAAGAAAACAAAGAAAAACGTTGACGAGGACGAGCTCGACCTTGAGGCCGTATTGCATCGCCCGAACGTTTATCTATCGGATATTCCGACTGACGGAAGGATTAAATATTATATTATATTAAATGCTAATATTTGCCGTCGATCAAATTCCCCCGTGAAATTACCGGCGACCCCTGGCCGCGCAAAACTGGCTTAACTCAACAGCTCGAAACGCGATGACACGACGAACACGGTTAACCTTCTAACGGGGTAAGTTTGGGGTCGGGTATGACCCCACTCGTTTATTTTACACCGCCGCTGTTTCTCTCCTCGAGAAATGTTCCACGGTATTATTCATTTTTTCACCCATTTTGTACATTGATTGCGTGAAGAATGAACGAAACAAGAGCACACGTGGTCGGATCCCGTTTTCCTGGACACGTGGAAAACCAATTTTTCCGTTACAGGTGTGAAGGTAAAAGATCGCAAATAAAACTATCGCAATATAGGCAAACACGTGCAAGAAGATCGCACAACGGGGGGCCCGATTTGTATGCGTGGGATAAGTCTCGGCGGCTCGACGCTAACCTTTGTAATCCGGGGCGTAAAGAGAGAGAGAGAGAGCTCGTAACACGAGAAACAAGGTAGCCCGATGTATAGTCGCGTCGGAATAAATCTCTCGTCGAAGGAGATTTAAGTTTGCGCGCGGCGGCTCGCGAGGCTGCGGGGTTGGCCTCGATCGCCGAACGGAACCGGAATAAAAGCCGCTCTCTCTCTCGGCTTCGCGAGGCACGATTTGTGAAAGATGAGACAGCCGGAGCGGGGGGGGGGGGGAATAATCCTTTGCATAAAACTTTAAACTCCAATTCGGCGATCCCCCTCTCTCTTTCCAACCGGAGCGACGGGACGCGGGACAAATGGCGCGAAAAATCGGGCAGCCTCGGGCAGCCCTCGAAGGCGCGCACCGGCGAGTTTAATGCCGTCCCGAGATCTTTTTGATACACCGGGGGAAGGGGGGGGGGAACTTCTGCACCGCCGCAGGGTGAATAAAACGGCGAACAAACGGCGGCGCTGCCGCGCGAGGGTTATCACGCTTGAGAAATGGCGCGCTCGGCGGGCCGATACCGAAATAAACGACAATATTTTCGGAGCGTATCTCGGGAACTGGATCAAAGTAGGAAGCCGGTATAAATAGAGGTATCAGGATGTACGATACCTCGTCGCACGGCCCCGAAACTTTGTCACCGGGTAGTTTACGACGCGACATTGGAATGAATTTCTTCCCTTTTTTTCTTTTTCAACCCTTTAAAGCCCACACATCGATCCCATCGGGATGGGACGTTGTGACTCGCAAGATCGTCTCAAAGGACGTTCCTGGAGAACATTTGTTTGTTCTGAATAGAATTAGCCGTCGAGAAATATGATTCTCGTACATAATTCTGTACATCGGGCGTTTAAGGTATAAAAATATTCGGAGGAAATATTATTATATACGCATTGATATATAATCAAATACCGGGCCTTGAAGGGTTAAGAGTGAGGAGTATCATCGACGCGAAGGGGCTCGATCAAACCGCTGAATCGTTCGATCTGAGATTGACAGGCCAGCGGGGAGAAGAGGGCGCGGGATGAGAGCCGCGCGTTTCCGCGCGAGTAAAGAAGCGTCTCGTCCGTCGCAAAGACGCAAAGTGCAGAAGGGTTAATCGGCCACTCAAGGCGACGGCGATATAGCGAGACGCGTTGATTTATCGGCGCGCGGATCGCAGCTGCTACGACGTGGCGTGCAACAAGATATGCGACGTATGCGTTATGACTGACTGTCTGTGCGCGTCGAAACGCGCCGAACATCCGGGAACGGAATACCTGTCTGCTGCGAGAGGCAGAAGTCGCGCGGCGACGCGCCGAGCGTCGTCATCTCCCCGTCGGAGATTTATGAGTTCGCTCGGCACCCGTGAGAGACGAACACGCCCGTTAACGAGCAAAGTGTCGACGAGGTTTCAGAGGGCTCGACCTCCTCCTCGAGACGCTTCGAGATGCCTCTCGCTCCCCTCCCGGGCGCGCCCCGTTTCGCGAGGATCGTTGAAGCGATATCATCAGGCGAGATATCGCCCTGTGAGATCGCGGACGCCGTGCTCGTTCCTCAAGGATTGCGCGGATCCGCTCGGCCGAGGGCGTCCGAGGAGTTCGATCAATTTCGCGAACGACGGTGCCATCAACTGACGGATGTCGTGCGGCTGTAATTGCGAAACGAGTTCGGGAATGACCGGTCGGTTCGTCGGGCGATTATCGAGTTTATAAGCGACTAATTTGAATTTACCGAAGGTGATGATTATGTTAACAGCCGGCGGGGAGGGAGAGAGTGATTAGTCACGCGAGTGATTAGCGTCTCGGGAAAAATGATGACCGACCGATTCCGCGATGGCTTTCTCCGCACAAGGGATGTTACGGTTGGTTACGGATGACGGTGATTTATGAAATTATCGGACGTTAGTTAGTAGCTCGACGGTTGAATTTTCCGAGAAGCGACGAGCAAGTATTAAGCAAGACGATGATTAATGCAATGATTCCGCGAGTCAAGTGCGATGGTCTGTGAATCTCAATAAACCGCGAATAACTGCGGCGCGGCGAACGCCCGTCATTAATTACCACCAACAGCGCGCGCGTTCTCGCGTGGCGGCGGAATAAACAGCTAGGCAATTTTATACGCAATTTTACGTTACGCGTCGTAAAACAAACAAACAAAAATATCGCTCATGATATTTTCATCGTCGCAATGCGAAATTATTTATTTCGTCGCGATGCAACGCGCGCGCCGCTTCCGCGTGCGCGAATATCGTAATCGAATGAAGCGGTGCATTTCGGTGCAAATCGCAGGTATCAACATTGGATGTACATATTGCGCGCAAATATATATATATATATTCTCTCTCTATATATACGTAGAGAACGCTGTGTGTTTTACGTATTTTCCGGCGAATCTCACTCGTTGTTAATTGAGCGGCCGGCTTAAAATTAATATGACGGAATTAATTATCCCCCGTAATGTAGTGTCGTAATTGCGCGACGCGCGAATCCGCTATTCCGTCCCGGCGGCGGCCGAAATAAATCATCGTTACAGTCTGGCCGGCGGAAGTCATTACGCATTGCGATTATTGCGAAACGTATAAGGGAGATAAACTCTTCGCGGCCGGGCCGCGACATGGCGTTTTACCGGGACGGCCGGTGGAGACGACGGCGGGCTGTTTGCTCTGAAAACAGACGGCGGCCTCCATCGCATCGCGAAAATAATCACGCCCCAAGTTCAGCGACTGTGCTCGGTGATCCGGAAACTACTTCGCGGTGCTGATGAACGGTGAACGGTGTTGAATTATCTCACGAGGCTCCGTCGAGGCAGTCGGCCCGCCATTTTCTCGGGGATCCTTTGAAATCTTAGCCGCATATCGACGGCTCGCCGTCCACGCGTTTGTGATGTTGGAAAACGATCGGTCGTAAGGAAGTTGGAATATTCGCAGCTGAAGATGACGCTTTTTATCATTATTGTCCCGAGGTAAAGGAACTATTTACCTTGGACGGTCGAGGGACTTCCGATACTTTCAGCATCCCCGTTCTATTTACAAGTATAAGAATCCATACATAAACAGAAAGAGGAAATAAGTATTTTCCGTTCATATGCTGAAACACTAACTAACTAACACTAACACTCCATGTTTCTACCTGCGCGCCGTCCGGCATACACGGAAGAAAATCGCCCAGTTTCTGCGACTGAATACGAACGGAATAAAAACTCGGCGACAAGAAATAGCGCCTCCGTTATCGCGACTGAAGGATATCCTTGTGAATATTCAAATACATTGAAACTCGGTCGAGAATTGACTGGGTAGAAACCTCCTAAAGGAATCTTCCTGCTTACACAGCCGAATTTGTCGTCCGTTCCTCAGAAAATGGACAATTCAGTTACGCTCTAACGGAGTCGTTTTTCCACATAGAGTCTTGTAATTTCGGCAATTTTACGAATTTCGAGAAATCCTCTCGGAAACGCATTTTTTACACCCTCTAAATGTAGTAAGTCACAAAGAAATGGATTTTTTCCGACCCACCAAGATTGGACAGGGCTTCCCTTTGAATCGCGCTCTCTCGAGTGCGTTTCAACGTGTCACCAGGACGCCCAAAAATCGCGCGAATCGCTTGAAGGAGCCCGGCGTTGATCGCGCGCGTACAGTGGTGGCGGTTGTTCCGAGGTTTCTCCGTACAAAGGAGAAACCAACTGCCAACGATCTGTCAACAATGCGATAGATTAAAGTAAACTAAATATAGGCCGCACGGTATACGTTCGTACTCTTCTTACCTCCGCTCTGTTCGCGCGGAATGAGGAAGCGCGTTATAGCAAGACAAATCGCCGCGGAGTTTCTGATTCGCCGATAAGAATCGGCGCGACCGAACGAACCAGGATGTGAGAGAGAGAAAGAAAGGAAATAGAGAGAGAGAGAGAGAGAGAAAGTGACTAACGAGCCCGGCCGAAAGTTTAGACGCGAACTAACACCACCCATTCGAGTTTGAATTTGTAGCTCGTCCGCCGCGTTGCGTCACGGTACATCTCCGTCGGACTATTCAGTCGCTCGGTTCCTTCGCTCGCTCCCCTCCATCCCCGGGATGGGAAGGTAAAAAAGTCGTCCTGCCGGCTCGAACGTGGTAACGATGCGAGAGATATAACTCTCGACGTCATCGCGCGACGTCGTCCGAGTCTCATCTCGAAGCTGTCACTCATCGACTCGCGCGAAACCCTCGTTGAACTCGCGTCATCCGCATTCCGGGTATTATGGTTCTCGTCCTGCAACGCCCCAGCATCCTTCCTTCTCGTGATTTATTGGTCAAAATATAAGGATCCTGGGTGTCCCTCTCTTGAAATGGGCGCTTATATAGCTTTTAAGCGTTTCTCTCCTTTTTCAGGGGGTTTCGAAGTCTGCAAATATTAATGCGGCCCCGCTAGGATGATGTGATTAAGAGAATCCCTTGAAAATCCTTTCTTAATTGACAAATGAAACATTCGGATTCTGCTTCTTGTGCTGCGAGGAATAATACCTCAGCCGAGGATAGAACGTGGATCTTTCTAATTATTAGGCGGGGGGCGTCAGCATTATTTCTCGCGACATACGTGTTTATAAGTGAAGGTTGAAGGGAAGGTTGAAGTAAATAAACCTATCCCTTTAAGGGGAATTCAAGTCGCCTCGAGTTGAAATTTTAATTTTACGTTAAATTTGCTCGGTTCTATATTAAGTCCTCGTTGGGTCTTCTATCGTGCTCCTATGTTGCAACAAATGGGAAATTATTTCCGTTTTCTCCACTTGAAAACGGAAATAACTTCCTATCTGCATCAAAGAAGCACAATAGAATATCTTGGAAGGTTTAACGTAGAAATAAATAGACTTAATGTACTAAAATTTCGACTCGGTTCATTCGCGGAAGGTTGATGATTCACCACGCGCGTTTGTCCGAAAAATTCCTCGGCACTTGCGTAACACACGATGAATATTTATATCCTTCCGCGATAATTTACACACATCGACCTGCGTCGAAACTTGAAATACATTAAATCTTCAGGGGGAAGAAAACGGAAATGAGTTTCTATTTGTACCATCGAAGGAATACAATAGGAGACCTTTGAAGACTTAATGTGGAACTAAATTGGATTTAAATTTAGGACTAAAATTTCGACTCGGGACCAGCCGCTCTTATTGGCCATTTTTTTCTTTCTTGACATTTCAAAGTGTCGCGCGCGCTCTAACTCGAAAATCCCGATCGAGCGTGATTAAATTAGAACACGATTAGTTCGCACGTCTCGTTTCTACGTATCTCTCTCTCTCTCTCTCTCTCCCCCTCCCTCCCTTTCTCGCGGCAAATTACCGTTTCGATTCATTAACCGGCCGGCAAAAACGTTTCGCTCCTCAATTTTCCGGGCGTCCTCCGGCGTCTCGGCCTCAAACGACCGCATTCCGCGCGGAAGACCGGCTACCAGGGTTCTCGTCGTGTCATCGTCGATAGTCGCCGTCAAAATCTGGCCGGTATTTCGCCGGCGAGAAATCCGAAACTGGGCTGGTATTACGGCGGCGAAGTGGAGACCACATTCCAGGATAGTTTGTGCAATACACCTCCTCCTCCCCCATCGCGCCGTCGCCATTTTAACTTGGCAAGTGCGGACCCGGCGTCTTCGGCCAACCCATCCGGTCCGCGTCAACGGACCCGCGCGCGTTCCCCGCTCGAACTTTCCGGGGGCAAATTAGCAATTTGCCAACGACAGACTCCACCTTGGCCCCGGGGCGGCGATTGGCCGAGCGACGGCCACCTCGTGACCGAAATTCGTGGACCGCCCTTATCCCTCCCGTCGTCGTCGTGCGTCGCGATAGAGGCTGTTCCATAATTCACCGCCGGTACGAAAAGTCGAGAAATTTATCTCACGTATATACTATATAGATTTTCAGTACCGGCGGTGAATTATTGCGGAATTACAGCCAGAGTGTTACGCGCCCACCCGGACACCGTCCCCGAGCCGCGCTTCCTTTCGACCGTTCTCCGCCGCGCGCGTGCGGTTGGCCCGATCGCTCCGGCATCGGCTACTCGCCGTCGTCGTGGCAAGATGTCAATTTCCCCTCGAGTTTTGCCGCCGTCGTGCATTCCGTTCGGACGAGCGAGCTATTCTGATCTTTCATTACGTTCGCGGAGGAAAATGCGAGTACAAGTGCAATTTAACGCGACGGTCATTCTCTCCGCGCATCCCAGACACGGGTTTGCATTTCGGCGCGGTTCTTTTCCGAGATTTTCCGTCGGGAACGAAGGGAGGAGGGGGGGGGGGCAAGAACGAGATTGCAACCGTTCCTTAATCTCGGCTTTCGCTGTTGCGAACTGTTATCAGCGGCGCGATGGCAAAACACGTAATTGCAGCCTCGCCGGTGAAGACGGTGTTGAAAGAGGGTCGCGGACTTGCAAAACGACCGGAGCTCGCTGTCATTGCGAGCGCGCGCTCTCTTGCGACACGGGTCGGTTCCACCGTGAAATGCCGAAACGCGTCCTCGGATCTCCTCCTCGTGGCTCGTCCGACGCTTGTTTTCGTCGTTCGGCCGGAGAATGTCGCGGAAAAGTCCGGTGAGCAATCCGCTCCTCCGGACGGCGACCCCCCTTCATCTGATACGGGAGTAATCGGATTAATCCGCGAATGGGCCCCTTTATCAACGTTTAGATTACATTACCGGGGCGCCATTCGGTTAAAGTCCCCATATTCTCACGATAAGATCGAGCTATTTAATTCTGATTTACGCCGTTCCTTTCACGAGAATGAGAAAGAGAGAGCCGGCTTTTCCTCATTATTATTCCGCCGCGACGCGTAATGGTCGCCCGGGAATTTCCGGGTAAAGCGCAGATCCCGCGGGATGCATTGTGAGAAGGATTGAAGGGGGGGTCTCCTCTCGTTCTTCTTTCCCTCGCTCGCATAATAGCAGCCGTTCATTAAGCACGTCGATGACGACTTTTATGGCGCGCGCTCGGTGAACCGCCGCGACGCGAGACGTGTCGGGAATCCGTCGTGCTCCTCTCGTACTACTCGCGAGCGACACCACGTGGTCCCCTCGAATGCGCTAAGTGGTGTCCCGGTAGCGGAGAACGGCTGATCTTTTCAATTCGTTTGCAGATTCCGAAAGCATCCGAAGGCTTCGTTTCCTTCAGCAGCGGATATTCGAGACATCGAGGAGGTCGGTCTCTCGTCGAGGCGATTGAGAACAACGCGACTGCCCGAACGGCGATCTCGCCTCGACGAGAATCCGCCACCTCGGTGAGGAGCTACTGACTGACGTGTTTGTTTCAATAATTTTCTAAAGAGGAAAACGCTCTAATTGGCAAATATGAAAGAGGATGCCCGGATCCGTCAAAGAGAGTTCTCCGTTCTCTTTAAAAGACGACGTACCAGGGCCTCTGTTTTTCCCGTAATTGGATCGTTTAGCACCTGGCTTGAGTTTACGTTGGCCCGGGCCATCGTCTACGTCTACCGTAATGCTCAATTACTGTGTGGTCGCCTTCGTGATATCAGCCTCTCGCCAGGCGCGA
Organism: Dinoponera quadriceps; assembly: GCF_001313825.1. NCBI lineage: Eukaryota > Metazoa > Arthropoda > Insecta > Hymenoptera > Formicidae > Dinoponera > Dinoponera quadriceps. The sequence continues at coordinate 750,924 of NW_014554606.1, read as the reverse complement.
ACATCAATTTCACAGAGTTCCCGTGGTAAATTCGAGGACACCGTAGAGGGAGAAAAAGAGGGAGAGAGCGAGAGAGAGTAAGATAATATCCAGGCAGGAAGTAATGATCGTAACGTAATCGTTTACTCGCGATATCCTCGAAAGTGCTCGCGGCCATTAGATCGCATCTCTCGGTCGACGCGAAATATTCCTTTTAATCACGCGATAAACGGCGAAAGTTTCATCGAGATTTCATCACGTTCCGGCGTAATTTAAAGCCCCGGCTTAGAAAACGGACAGCTCTTTCACTCCCGCGGCATTTTTCAAGAAACAGAGAGAGAGCGTGTCATTTATTTAGTGTGGTCTCGACATAATTATTCCACGTTTGATTTTCCTCGAGGAAAGAAATCGGCAGTATCGTCCGTTTCTTCAGTCCTCGATTCTAGAACGATGAGAATGTTCGGGAAATTTCCATTTCCACAGGGAGCAATCGTTGTATGTCACCTACCGGGTTGTCTCCGCGAATCGAAGAGCGTAAATCCGAAGAAAGAGAGAGAGAGAGAGGCATTAACTTCTCTCGAACTCTCGACTTCAAGTTGTGGACGTTACTCGAGCGCTACTGTTCTTCTCGTTTACTTCTAATTACCAATAGCCAATCGAACGCTGACAATTCTCGTGTTCGAGATAAGGGGAACCAGCGGGCCCTAATTACTGACGGAACGGGACTCGAGCTAATCTCTCGGCGGGCGAAGCCGCGAGAGGCGAACCTGAGGTCGTGTCGATCGCGGTATCGCCCAGGACCGCGCGGAATGCCGGAAGTTCTCGTCGATCGCGGCGGCCAGACGCTTCCAATTACCGGCCTCTCGCTCTGCTGGCGTCAAACGCGCACACATACACACACACACACGCACGTACTTTCGCGCTCGCGGCTCGCTCGCTCTCGAAAGTGCCTGCCAGACGCTATTTCATTCCACCGTATCGCAATTTCCGTATCGTACCTGCACCGCGCGGCGTCTGTTCTCTCGCATAGTTCATTTCCAGCGAGGGAACGTCGTCCTCGTCGCATCGCCTTCCTCTCGAGAACGGAATTTCACCGTCTCGGCGATAAGAGAAGAAGAACGGGTAGAAATAGGGAGGACCGGGAGGCCGGAGGGAGAGAGATTCGACGTCATCGTAGTAAACGGTAGTCGAGAATGGCGCTTCTTTTGATCCCCGGTATTAAGCCGAGGCGCGCAAAAATGGAAAGATCACCGTACGATGACGTGTACGGGTTTATACCGTCCGGGCGTGCATCGACGGCGGGATAAAACCCCGTTTGACCCGAGGAAATTTCGAGTCTCCAGTCTCGTCGTCTGAGTTACCGCGTTACTTTCCGGAACCACTTCGAAATCCGGATTTCGCTCGCCTCGTATCAATTTGGCCGGTCGCCGGTTAGCACGACGGACTGTCCACACGCGGAGAGCACACATCTCGACGACGGTTCACCCTCTCGTTCGTCGCTCGAGTCCGTCTCACGGTGAAGATTAATAATATTTATAGAACACGGAACAAGTACGAATGTACGTTAAATAATATATATCAGGTCGTACATTTCGCTCGGGAAATATATATCTCGCGGTTTCGCGCGACAAGGAGGGAAAGACGCGCGTACAGAAGTTTACCTTTCGAGTTTGCTCTCCTTCCCCCCCCCNCCCCCATCCTCTTGCTTCACCCCCCTTCTTTCTCTCGTTTTATTCTAAAACGATAAAACCGGGTCAACGTCGCGCGCGTTCTCGTTATTCCGCGCGAAATAAATGCATCCACAGGTTAGACATTTGTTGCGCCGTATATCACGTCGCATCGGAGGCCGCGGGGGGGAAATAAATTGGACGATGCGAAGCGATCCGGCAATTTTCTAATTAAACACGGCGCGGATAGAACCGACCGTCCCGCCCGTCCGTCCGCGCGACGGCCGTCGTTCCGATGTCATCGAACGCGTTCTTAATCACAGTTGCGGAAGGCCGTCCGGCGAATTCATAGTTTCGGCGGAAAACCACCTGCAGGGTCGGCTCATACATCACGCCCGCCATTCTCGTGCGTTCTATCCACCGGGGAGAGATAAATTCGCGGGGAAATAAAACTCCATCCGCCTCTACCCCTCCCCCCTCGCCAGGCCCCTCCCACCGCACTCACCCCTCAAACTTCCACTCACCCCAGCTTATCCCTCAGGACTCGTGATTTTAATTAAACGACCGCGAGTAATTATTAGAACGAGCCCGCGATTAGGCACGCCGCCGAAACGAAATGGAGAGCACCGGCGAAATTACCTGCAATATGATTCCAGAGAATGAGAGGGAAATACCATACTGAGAAACCCGGTCTCGGTTGACTCAAACGGAACTCTCTCGTTTGGATCTGGGCGAACAAACGTTTCTCTCGATTGCGAGAGCCGAAATTCGGTCTCACCGAACCAGACGCCTTTTTTTCATTCTCGCTTCCGGAGAGCCAGACCTTTGATCTTTTCTCACAACTGAAACATTTCATTCGCCCACATCCGAGGGGGAGTTTTGTTTGTGTCAACTAAATGCGTTTCTGAGTGCAGGTAGATGAACAGGGAGAGAGCGGAGGGAGGGAAGAAATGGTGTTATAAACTAGCGAGCTGAAACGGAATTGAATGAATAATTACAGGGGAATACTCGGGCTATCGGATGGCCGTTGATTTCTCGGTGAATTTCTAATTAAAACGACTGCCGTGCTCGTATCGATCTTCTTTTTTTCTTTCAGGAACGATCGATGTAACTATATTTCATCTCACTTTTGACGTAAAGTTCTATTTAATGCCCGAGAGAGAGAGAGAGAGAGAGAGAGAGAGAGAGAGAGAGAGAGAGAGAGAGAGAGAGTAAGCGATTAAAGGTGCGCGCAGCCTCGCTTTTATTAAACGCAAAATTACACTTTTATCCCGCGTTTGAATGGCCGGCGGAAGAATTGTTGAACGAGCCGGATTTCAAATTAAAAACCTGCGCCCAGCATGAAGTTCACCCGCTTCCAATTTACGTTGCTAATTCCTTCGATCGTCAAGAGAGATCGCGTTTTGAAATTTCAGGATAATCTCGATGAGAAACTCTCACGATTACCTCGTTTACGATTACCTCAGGAGATGCAACTTTATCGGCTCAGATACATCGCGGCGATATTAAACCGCCGCTAACGAACGACAGCGCGGGTCGCCGATAATATCGCTTGGAAATTTCGATCGAGAATTTCGGCTCCACATTAACTACGCAATTTCCATCGAATTTGACTCTACAATGTAGAGCCGAACGTTCGACTCGCGACTATGAATCGCTCGTTACCTTTTCGATACGCGTTGGAACCACGCTAAAGCGTTCTTCCCTCCCCCCTCTCTAATCCTTCTGTTCTTTTTTTGCCGCTGATGACTCACCATCCATCTCAATCGTTAAAAATATTGATAAAGATTATGACCGGGATTTATACGCTCGTTTTACGGAGAACATAATAGATGCGATTCCCGTCGGGATCGCTGAACCGGAAAGAATTAATTATGGTCCTCCCTCCCCCTGCCTCCCCCTCCTTTTCTCTCCCACGATCGCGAGTTTGCAAATGAATATTTGATTACTCCGGCAATTAGCGATCTCACTTCTCTCCTTGGTGTTATACTTTTTAACAAATTTGAAGCGTAACGCCGAACCGTGAAAAAGTTTCTCGCGTTCGGCGAAATAAATAAATAAATCCGCGACTACTTTCCGGCGGCTACCGCCGCCCGGAGTTCTTCCGTGTCGCGACTAAACGTTTACTTTGTAATACACGATTGATCTTCGTCAGATTGACCTTACGCCGTGAACACCGGGGTACCGGGATGGATTTTAATTGAGTTAATGCTAAATACCGGTAACTAATTAAGCTAATAGCGGCTTCCGTCGCGCGCGTTTTAGCGCCGGCGGTATACAAAAGGTTAAAAGGGGGCGAGGGGGGAGGGGGGTGAAAATGCGATTATACCCGGACGCATGTTAAATCGCTCGTATTTTCACACACGATAACGTATAAATATTTACGCTCTTTCGAAGTCCCGGCGGAAAATATTAATATTAATAGCGCGCGACGTACATATTCGTGAAATGATAATTTCCTCGAATAAAAATACATCGTGTATACGTGTATACGCATATACGCCCCCCCCCCCCCCCNCCCCCCCCATGGGAAGAACAGCGTAATCCGTAATATTTCACTCGTGCGAAACGTTGCATTTTAATGACTCGCATGTTTTATCGTTCGTTGTAACGCCGGAGGAGAGAAGCTTTTAACTAGATCACAGACGGTACACGCGATCGCGGCAAATTTAGGAACAATTGAAACCGCCGCTTTATTATGGGGGCGGTGAATAAAACTTGGCGTATTAAATGTCAGTGTGATAAAGTGACGTTGATTCCCTACGTGGCCTGTCCTACACGTTGCCATTTAAGCCAATTACAGGCATCGTATTACTCGGATGTGCGACTCGAAATTTCCATCTCCGCTATATTAATCCCCCGGGAAATTCCCGGAAAGTTTGTAAAAATTTCAATTGCCAATCTGTCGACGCTCTAATTTACTAATTTATGCTTAATTTTGATAATTAGTTAATTCACCGATTTACAAACGATTTGTAATAACTAGTCAAAATTCTCCCCGTTGCTGTTACAATATTATTCCCGGCAGGTAATCCGATTTTCTAAATATATTATTAACAGATAGAAAGAGAGAGGGAGAGAGGGAAACAGAGAGGGCATTTGAGGATTAACATACTTCGCAACATACGTGTCATATCAGTTTCGCGACTCTTCCTGTTTTTACGTCCTGCATCCCCGTCTCGCAAAAAAACGTGTATTTAATTACGATACGCGCTGACATATTACCGCGTGTGCGCGTCAACAAAACGAAAAAAACTGTGAGAAGGGGGAAAAAAGCGTATGCGCGGACCCGTCAAGTTTACAAAAAGAGTCGCTCTCTCTCTCTCTCTCTCTCTGGTTTTTATTCAGCGGAACGGCGGAAAAATAAATGCACGAACGCGAGCGGCCGGCGGGTGCGCGCTATCAGATTCGAAATCGCGATCGGCGGATATCCCGGGGACGTCGTCCTCCCATATCGATACCTCGCCACTTCGCCACGTCCGCCACGTTTCGTTCGTCGACAATCGCACCGGTCACACGCGCGAGCGCGCATTATCAATTTTACGACCGCATTTGCGACTTCCGTGCCGTTACATACGCGCGCATTTATTTTACATGCGTAATGCGCCAGGCGACTCCAAAAATAACGCACCGGCCGTAAATCCCCCCTCGTGATTTTTCGTGCCCGCAGGAATTTGCATGCTTAAGTATTCCTTCCCTTTTTTTTTGTGCGATAATGTATGTAGAGCTCTTCCCATGTATACCTTTGCGTCTCGATAATTATGCATCTCGCGCGCGTGCGTTCGTCTCCCGCATTGAACTATACTGGAAAGCAGTGGGAGGAAATCAACGAAATGAGACAAAAGAGAAGTGCTATCTGCTCTCCTTTTCTAACGTCGTACTGTCCCAGCGGGAAATATCAGCTCGTTCAAAGCGTCGTATTCGTAGCCCCCCGTAATTGATAAAATTATAATAATATTAAAAAGACACAGGATAAAGGAGGACAAAATGTTAATTCTATCCCAAGAAGAATTGTAAAAAAACACGAACAATATATGGTTGAAACATCTCATTTCGCAAGTAAATTGGTGCATTCGGATGTCCGAATGTGAAGAAAATCATAGAAGATCGTCGACCAATCAGAAGTCATTAAAGACAGAGATAGAAGTGGTACTTATGTTACGCTGTTACGCCATGTATCGCCAAAGTTGGTGGTGCACGTTGAAATGAGAGCCTTACGTAATAACGAGAGACATTTCGTGACACGTATCTCGAATTTAGAGGTACTACGAGGCACGTCTCCAAATTTAGATGTACCGATCGCACTTCCAAATTCGAGAGTACGTACTTCGAAGTGTCCCTCGTAATCACGTGGCGTTTTTATTCCGACGTGTACCTCCAACTTTGGTCATACACGGCTAGTACCGTATCTATCCTTTACTTCGGCCGTACATGGCTGACGATTTACTTTGGCCATACATGGCTAATAGCGCACCTGTCCTTTACTTCGGCGTACACCGATTTCTCAACATGACACACGGGGAGAAAAGTTTCCTTAGATTTAGTATCTCCACTTAATTATTGGCCAAAATCTGTTTCATAGAAACAACGTGTGCGAAATTTGTCCGAGTCAAAAATTGTATCGTCTCGCTCGAGAAAACTCGATTATTTGACAGAAAGAACGCTATTATTTGAAATGATATCTTTCAACCAAATAAAATATTGCCCGGTCACAATAAATATATAAGACGAAACAAATAATTTTTTCACGACAAAATTATCCTTCGTTTCGAGCAAATTTTTTACTTTGAGATAAAGATACATATTTATCGAAAAGTCGTGACAATCGTACGTATTAATCGAAACGTCCGTTTCCTCGGGGCATACCGATGATGAAATTCGTTTGGATGCGATGAAATTCAGTAATCTTGAAGAAATCTCTTAGTGTATTTAAAATTTAGAAATAATATCGAGTTCGGTGATGTCTCTTGATACTTTCTTGGCTATTCACACGATCGCTCTCACAATGTGTCGACATCATGCGGCTCGTAATGATGCTGCCTTTATTTTCAACTGTCAACGCGTTATTAACGGCGTCACGACGCGATGGAAAGAGAGAGAAGAGAGGGAGAGAGAGAATATCTCGATGATGGGCGCGCAATACGCACCGTCGTTACGCCAACGTCGACATATATAACGCATTTCGCGCGTCTTTATGGTACCATCGTCGGTTTCAATTATACGAGCGAGCTGGCCATCGAGATTCGACATTTTACGAGGCCCGTGCGCGGCTTTATCGTTGCGTCCCGACGCGTATCTACGCGCGGAACGTAACGAATAATAAACGAGCGGGAACGAAGTGTCGCTGGGACGGGAGGAGGAAGGGGGAATAAAGGAAGATAGAATGCTCGAAAAGTGATATTTCCCATTGCGTTTCCCCCCGTGGATAACACCCGCCGTCTGCGGTTCCGGTAGATAAACCTCCGAGCGGAGGCTCTCGCAAATTTTTGTTTTTTACCCCTCGCTCGCTTTTGAAAACCTCTCGTATTTTTAGGAAACCGCGCGCCGCTGCGCTCGCTCCGCCGCATGAAAAAGAAAAAAGCTAAAACGCCTTCGCAAAGTTCCACTTTTCTCTCTCTTTCTCTCCTCCTCTGGACATTCTCGACGATGCATTACGCGAAAACGCGCGTCACTGGTCAGATGCAGGCTCGCGATAAGATTAAATCAGGCCGGTGGGAGATCCGTTCTCGTCCGTCGAAAATTGATTGGCTCCGGCGAGCTCTCCAAAGGAAATCCGAAGCCAGCTCGGGGACAAATAGCGACTGAGTACCCCAGCGCGCAATCCGCATTGCATTGTTATCTCTGCCGCGGATCAATCGCCGAGCGAAATGGAAATTTTCGTTCCCCCGAGTGGGCAAACGGGGAAGCACTTCTCTGAATCAAAGAGACATCGCCGTCCGCCCACACACGTAAGGTGGAAGCGGAGCGTACAAATTGCACGGATAAAGGGCGGCATTCGCGTCCTCCGGGTGTCCGCTGTGCGACGTTCGCGTATGTCTTCCGCGCGCGGTGTGTCTTCCACGAGTGCGCTAAAGCCGCGAGAAATTCCGTTTGACGTAGATCCTCCTCATTTCACTTATACACGGTGTCCGGACGCTCGGGTGTAGGTAGGATAATTCCTTCAGCTGAGTGAAAAATCCCCGTCATTTTGCAAACTATCTAATAGCAATTTTTTCCGCTGCATAGACTAATAAAAACCTACTTTGATGGCACTGATATTAATTAACGTCTCTCTTGAGCCTTTAATTCGACAAGTTTCACGCCACCTTGAACAATCTACTTGAAGCAGCGAAAACGCAAGTTCAAGACATCGTTAGGATCAAAGCAGGAGTAAATTACATTAGAATTGACATTTAATTGATTTTACTATCTCAGCTCTTACTGTGCTCCGTAATTAAAGGTTTAACGCAAGATCGAATTGCCGACTCGGCGTTGCTCGCGAGATGGCGAAGGACTTTCTCGCTCAGTCTGGTCACGGGCGAACGTACGCTTCGGACACCCTGTATGAAACGGACGCCTCGTCCGTCGACGAGTTAGTTCGTCGTGGAACAACGGCGTCTGCTCGTTGATTTTTTCAGAGGGGAGCCGTTTTCGCTCGCGAGTCCGACGAGGAGGATCTCTCGTCGAGTCGACCGGCGCTAATAATGAAGAAATCAATCACGAGAGCGCGAAGTCGCCGCTATCGCGCGTCCCAAATAAAATTCCCCCGATCCTCGGTATCGACTCGCTGTTTCCAGGCTGATTTGAATTCGCACACTTTCTCGAATTCACACGCCCCGGCCCCTTCCTTCCCACACGTACCCATTCAGAATGCAATAATGCAATTCGAATTGTCGTCGTACGTCGCGACGTACTAAATTTCGCGCGAAGCGCGTTTCGATCAAGCGGCCCGAATAATAATGAGCGCGACTTCGGGGAAATGCCGCCCGCCTGCATGATTAATCAGTTATATCGCGCGCTCGCCCCCGCGTCGTGCGCGCTCGAATCGATGGCGAGCAGCAGATGTACGCGCGAACGAGAGAAAAAGACAGAGTGGAAGATAGAAAGAGAGAGAGAGAGAGAGAGACAGCACGGAGATCCCGCGTTCCCAACAGCTGCGTGTCTTCCCGCGACATTTGTTCCCTCTCGGCGAGGTGTTCGCTTCGCAACTGCGAGCCACAGGAATTCGTGAACTTTTTACGGTCGGTGCGTCCGCCAAGAACTAAAAGTACAACGCCGACGAGAATCGAGAATGCGATCGTAGCTGGATTCTGTAACTTCCTAACGATAATATCACCAGCCTGGAGTGCCGTTGCGCAGCTTTTCTGCTTCCATACGTTATACCTGCACAACGACGACGGCGTAAAGGTAACGAAACTGTCGTTAAAAGTTACTGAACAGGGGCACAGCCGCACGATCGATTTTCGAGGACGGTCGACGTTGGCTTCCGATCACTTGGTACAACTTCGGCACACCGCGCATTTTTCAAGTCGACGATCCGCCGTGTTTTAGCGATGCGACGCGACCGGTTTTCGCTCGCGACGCGTGCGATCGGCGATACGTGGATTATTTTTTAGACGGCAAATTACGTGATTTTCAACCTTACGCGTAACACGTAAGGTTGAAAATCGCAGAAGGTCGAGTTATCATGTTTGCAGCACTTTTAGATCTACAAGCCGACTTCGGCACGCAGTACCCGCGTAGTAATGAGTTTTCAGTTCTTATCGTCCGATTTCGAAACAAACTAAGACGACGTTGCATCTCTTGCTGTAACAAAAATGTTAGGAAATTTGGGTGACACTTTATGAAGATTTCAAAAAGCTCATATTTTATTTGTCTCACAATGAGCTATAGTTTCTTCTGTTTTGTTCAGCAATATCTCGTCTGTTATTCTTCAATTTTTTAGTTTTAATATAAGCTCACTTGTTTTATTTTACCGTGTATTGTATACTTGGAGCATTCACATTTATAATAAGTAACTTTCCAATTCATGGAGAAGCATAAACTAAATAAAACTAGGCGCATTTATCAAGCTTCACACAACGTATACAATTTTCGGTACACGCGGCGTGAATTGGAAGTCGCATGAAAACAGAGTCCGGCAGGGGACGTGTTAATCCAGGGAACGATATGTGTCATATATGACGCCTACTGTACAGCTGATTCGCGCGGCAATGTAAGGGTACGATGGAAAACTGGTGGTCTCTGAATGTTTAGAAGGGCGAAACCGGTGAAAGAGACGGCGGAGATCGAGATAACACGATCGAGCGTGCGATCGTGCCGTTAATTACAGTCGAGCCGTTGAAAATAATCATCGGCTGGGATGACAGTAATTATCGACTCGTCTCGTTGCTCGCTCGCGCGCACTTCCGTCGGAATTGATCTTCCTCGGGATTGATTGCGCGACTTTGCTCTTTTTCAATGCAACAGCCGCGTATTAACCATCGACATGTAATACTGGGAGGTAGGATTTTGCACGCGGCAACATTTCTTTGATCTTTCGCGGTGAGAGATTTAGAAAGAGAGAATCCAACGTTTGGGCACGGAGATCTCTCCCCCCTCCTCACTCTCTCTCTCTCTCTCTCTCTCCACTCATTTCCCATTGGTTGAATTTTGTTTAAGAAAAAAAATAACCGCAGTGTATTCATAAAAATCGGGGAACATTCTTGCAGTCTGTAAATATATAACGTTGTATATAAATGTCGCGTGAGCGAGCTATTAAAGCTATTCTCCGCCTGGTACTACGTATCGATAGTATTATATATCGCTCGGGGCGCGCGTTCTACGCGCGCTCGAGAACAAATAATTCGCGCAGCTGCGGAATTTGCCGGGGCAGTTTCATCGTCGCGATTTAAGCGGCCGGTAGGACGCGTTTCACGTGTCTGATTATCGTCAGGGAATTTTTCGCCACCCGATGATGACCCGAGATGCAAGATCGCATGGTTCTCGCGCTCGTCGCGGGAGGAGATGATGACGCAGCCGCTAACCGCGACGCCGCAAACGGAACGCGCACAGATTTTGCGGCGAAAACTTCCGTCAGAGGAAACAAATTTTGCTGGAGAGAACAGCAAATGTTTGTCGGTAACAGTGACGGTAAAAGAAAAATGATTTAGACGGCAAAAAGTTGGTTCGGACGGCAGAAAGATTTGTCGGGGGTGCTAATTGCTAAATCTGCCGGATACGTGGACACCCTTGACAAATCTTTCCGCTGTCGAGACAAATCTGTCTCCCGCTGTCACTGTATCGATCGACATTCGCCGTTCTGGCAAAATTTGTCTTCTCCGTGGGCGCGCGTCCTCCTCTCTCCGTGCGACGTCGCCGCCGTCCTCGTTGCAGCAGCGAAACACCGCTCCGACGGAACCATGATTTTGCACCCCGCGTTCCGCGCCAGATACTTCCATCGGCTCTTCGGTCCTCCGGGACTGTAATTCGGTTGCGGCGTGCCGCAGACGCGTCGCGCGCGCCTCGAGTTCTCGCTCGCCGGCGTAATAGTCGGCCTCGCCGAGCCGCGTGTTCATTCGCCGGTTAAGTCTCGCAAAACGCATGTGTATGTATGTAAACGCACACAGACACACACACATAATGTACGGTGCCTCCTGTTGGCATTAACGCGATGCCGTGGGCGCAGCAGCAGCAGCGCGCGCGAACAAAACCGATCCTCCCCGCTTGGGGCGCGCTCCTGCGCCTCCTCTTTTCAGTAGTCCCGTCGGGTACACGGCGAAAGCTTTGTGTGAAAAAAGACCTCCACATCGACATAATGCGACAAAAGACACCGGAACAGCGACAGAAACAACATCGACACCGGGAGCGGCGCGCATACACACGCATACCATTTCCACGTCGAGGAGTCGAAAGAGAAAGAAACCGCTTCACCACTAATTAACCGCACGAGACAGAGAATAAAATAACCGAACCGGTTCTCGTACCACACACACACACACACCCACCCACCCACACACACATACTCGGACCGGCAGCGACGGTTTAAGCAATGGGTGTGCGTTAAATAAACGCATCCGACCGCCGGATCGTTGAAACTACATCGACACTACAATGTACAACTATTACAACGAAACAACAACAACAGTCATCAGACAGAGAGAAAGAGAGGGAGAGAAAGAGAGAGAGAGAGAGAGAGGAGAGAGAGTGAGAGAAAATTCTCTCACGCTTTAGGATCCATCGCATTTAACGACATTTCCCACCGAAATATATAGAGTATCCGACTGATCATCGACAGAACGATAGGGGTGGTCGAGTCCGTCGATGCGGCGACCGTTTCTCTCTCTCGGTTGCTTGCTTCGCGAGAGTGTCGCGCGATGCGTGAGTCCACCTGCGATTCTTGGCGGAGTTGAGATTACTGGAAAGTCGCATGACGACGGTGTACGTTCGTCTGTGCGCGATTGAGAGAGAGAGAGAGAGAAGGAGCAAGGAAGAGAGCCACTTACTCAATCCGAGAGACAGAGAGAGAGAGAGAAAGAGACAGAGGCTAGAGTAAAAGATCCGTTATGAATTTACGTTAGGCTTACCGGTATAGTTTGAAAAAAGATGTTCCTTTTTTTTTAATTTTTTTCTACTCTTTCCACTTGTTTTTTTTTTTTTCTAAGCAAGTCGAAGAACAGGTTTCCTGAATCTTTAAAATATATACTTACCAGTTATTGAAGACACGTGTCGCGGTCTTAATAATAATAGAATCACGACGTTCGAAGCATGAGTAATTAATTAAGAGTAATTAATCTCGCTGTCACTACGACGGCTGTGATCCGAGAACGGCGGGTTTTATCGCGCGTTCAATTCGCCCTTTCGTTCTCTCGCGGATGTTTACTCGCGCGCGAATTTCTCATGCCCTTCCCTGCGAGATCTGTCAACGGGTCCATTCGAATCAAGTCACGTCCCGTTCGAAATCGAATTCTTCGTACACGGCGAGAGCTCTTAGCTAGTTTTAGATAGTTTCGCCGTGCGCATGCGATTGACAGCGGGCGAGTAATGAAGTTACTTAGAGACCGGCAAAATGAGGCTTACGAAGCTGGGGTACGTAATTCATAGTCTCACGACGTTAACGGTCCATAAAATATCTGGAAGCCGGGTGGGTCGCGCCACGCCGGGACACGTCGGTGCCGCGTATTTGTCAGGGATGTATTGCCCATAAGTTAAAGTAATGAAAAATTTGCTCGGACTAAACGTAAGATCGTGATCACAAATCGACCTACATTGCATTTAAAAGTGCCACTAAAAGTTCGACAGTAATTTGACGCTACATTGGAAGATTATTTGTAATGAAAGAACTGCAATGGCTAATATGTAGACGTGCACAAATTTCAAAATTATTATATTATCGACCAACTCGTTTAGAAAATACAGCGGTGTAAAGTTCATAACGATACTCGATATGTATGTACATATGCGCATATTTGAACATTTTGTGCCTCTTTCTGTTATGTACATTTCTATTAAATTCAGAGATACATGAATATAGCATTAATAAGAAAAATAGAAAATAATACTTTTATTCAGTATTTGTGATATTGTGTACATATGTCTGCCTCAACTTCGTGTTAAATTAACATTCATTGTTCGGGTAGCGAAATACATAAGGACGCAATTTCGCCGGATGAATACTAAATTTATGAGTAGCTCCCGCGCCGCTGAAAATCCACCACTAACGGGCAATGCATCCTTAATCATTTTTACGTCAGCCGCGATTGCGCGGTGAATCATACTCGACGTTACTCGTGCCATTCGGAACGTCGTCGTGAAGTAGTCGCGTGTTTGATTAGTCTCGATCATTATTCATTCCTGATCGACGCGAATAATGCGGTGCTTTCGGTGCCCGATTATCGTTCGCGTTTTTCTCATCGACCTTTTCGGTTAAAAGGAGACGAAGAAAGGAGACGAAGTAGGAAAGGAAGGAAACGACATCTTTCGTACGGGAGCATACATTGTCATTTCAGGTGTTATTTCGTGTTAGACGGTTTAACGATGACGTAAACCTAGCGTCTGATGTTAATGAACGCTTTTGTTTAACGCTCGCTTTAATCTTGGCTACCCTGCGCACGTGTTGCCTCCGCTTGCGCTTATGCAATATCATCCGACGGAACGAGAAACGCGCGTTCTCTTCGGCTTCTCGCGCAGTGTGCAGATCTTAGAAACGGAAGAGAGAAAGATAGTTAGAGAAAGAAAGAGAAAGAGAGAGAGAGAGGGAGAGAAAGCGCGTGCAAGAAATCTCGCCTAGAGCTCGTAGCGGCAAAAGTAGCCATATTTAGTGAACTTAGTACAAAGAGAAATCATAGTGGTGATGTTCGCAGTTTCCCCAATGTTTTCGCGTTACGGAACGTTCACGGGAAGCGCGTTCCCGTCGTGTTCGTGGCGATATTTCAAGATCCGCCCCCTCGGGGTAGACTCGTTCGATAGAAGCAACGTTGCATCACGAGACGCTAACTTTTCCATCTCACACCTTGCGACGAGCGGTCGAAGATCGCGCTCCGTGCGAAACGCGTCGTCGCTCCCGCCCCCCTCTAGCGATATTTCGTCTTCTCTTCACTTTTCTTAACGCCTCTTAACACGCACGTTGTATTATATATTTCCTGTATAATCGCATCCTATCCCTCCCCCCCC
>NW_014554606.1:731203-736643 GCF_001313825.1 Dinoponera quadriceps | reverse complement strand
CCCCCCCCCTCCTCCCCCTCCAAGGCTGTAATTTTCCGTCGTATCGAGGCGACAGAGCAGCGATTTGTCCCGACACACTTCCCTCCAGCGATTCTTCTCCCTTTAGACTCTTTCTTGTACTTGAATCCTTCGTCATCGCGCACTGTGTGTACGCTGCATAAAACGCAACGCCGATCTCATTCACTTCCATCCCCGCCCTTTATCCCATCACTCCCCACGCCACCGGGGAATACTAATAGAACGCTACTTCTCTCCACACCGATACGCCCGATACTCGATACATTCTCGGCGAATTCGAGACGTATTTCCCAGCGTCAGAGGAGCCTCGTGGCAGAAATACGCGCGCTTTCTCGCGTGAGAACGCTAAGACACGCAGAGAGATCTCGAAAGAGAGTCGCACGCCGGTCTGTCCCGCGAAATTTCAAGGAGCTCCTCGAGACTCCACTTTCCGAGACGAGACAAGCTCTCGCGCGATTATGATGACGCTCTCTCATTTCCGCTTGATAATTTCTCAAAACTCACCCTCCTGCAAACGCACCTCGCAGTGACGCACATCATCATCGTGTCATATCGCTGCGTCTGCAGAACTCTCGATAGAGAAAAGTCGCGCGAGAACGGTTATTCCCCGTCCAATATCTTGCTTAGACGGTCGGCGCAGGCTCTTCAAAAAAATTTCTCGCGAAAACCCCGCCGCGTCGTGTCTCCCGCTCGATATATTCTCCTCGTGGAAAGTTCACGTCTAGTTCCCCCTCCCCCTCCGCCCACCTCTCCCACCTCCCCCACCTCTTCGCCACCTCTTCCTCCTCGTCTACCTTTAAAAGTTATCGGGAACTCGCGCGAGCCTTTCCACTTTCGCAGCGGCCAGTTCTTATACGAGTGGCCTAGTTTAACGATCGAGATTAGCGATCGAGTTTAGCGAATATTGCGTGCGTGCTTGGAAGGAAGGATAAATCGCATTCCGGAGAGAGAGAGGGAGAGAAAGGCCGAGCCTCTTTTATCGATACCTACACGGCGACCCGTTACTATCCGATTCGATCTTTCCCCTCGGCGAAAACGTGACGGAAAGTCTTGAAGTGCCGNCCCCCGTCCCTCTCCATCGTTTGGACCAACTTCGCGATTTCGAGCAGTAGACATTTCTTTGGGCGATTCGCGAACTTCGAAACTGCACATCCGCGCGAGGTGAAGTTTGGATTTCTTTATTTCCGGCGCGGTAACCATTCGTAATTTCGGATGAATGTCTCGTGACACATTTCCGCTGATGAAAAATCACCCGTCGGCGAGTCTGCCGAGGAGAATCCGAATCAGCCGACGGAGACGCGCACTCGGTAGGAGTAAATCGTACGAAAGAATAGAACGTCGATCTCGGCGTTAATTTGTCTTCTCCTTCTCACCGCGTTTCTCGAAAAAAGGCGCTCGCCGACAAAACCAAGGGAGAATCGGACGTTTCGCGCGACCGTGCCGGCCGTGCGGAAACCGTATTCGCGTCAACGTTACGCACAAATCCGCCTATCCATTAATCCGGCGCATTTTTCTGCGCGGCCGGGACGATTTCGTTTTGCCCCGTGCAAATTGAATGGAACAAATCAAAAACGGGCAATCCGACGAGCGCGCGCGCATTATTGTCAGAAATCCGATGTGATTCGTAGCACGATTTTTCACTCGGCATTGTCGGCCCCCTAATGAACGTGTGATCGTTCGATCCCCCCATCCCCCCCCCCGACGTGTACCATACGTATCGTTCTTGAATCAATACGAATCAAACAAGCAACCGGTGCCGGACAAACCTCGTTTGGACGTCGCGCTCGTCGCGCCGAGGATATGCGAAATCGCGGATTTCGAGCGGTTATTCGATCGCTGGTATCCCTCGAAAAAAAAAGCGCGTGCATACACGTTATACATGACACACACACATACATACAGAGAGAGAGAGAGAGAGAGAGTATTATCGACGGTAGTGGAAACATATCGTTAGTTAAAGCCCGGAGTCCTGTCGGCCGTGTTACAACGTTGGTTCGACGAAAATCTATATTTTCTCTCTCGCGGGGGAGGAAAAATAACGCGAAAATTTCGTTCCGCTCCGTTGCAGGCGCGCTATCCATGCGTGTTCCCTTCTGCGTAGAAATCACGTCGCGCGAAAATTCGACGTTGAAATTGGATTAAAGCCGAAGACGTGAAAACCGGGAACGGGAAAAAATATATACATCGATTGTGCACTTTTATTATGCGACACACTCGAATTCGTCTCTCTTCGTCGGACAGGTCGCGTATTACGTCTCGTGCGCACACGAGAATTATAACATATCTTTACCATTCCGCGTTTAACGATCGATCCCTGTCCGAAGGCTCGGTCCAATTAATCTCGCCCGACGCTATTTACCTCCCCCCCTCCCCGCCCCACCGTCGGGCAACCTTCCTTCCTACGTGAGCGACTCAAAGCGTTTATTCAATTTCTTTTTCTTTTTCTTCTTCTCTTTCTCTTCGCTCACGAGAAGCTTTCCCGAAGCTTCACCTTCGGGGCCGAGCTCCCGACGCCGGCGTGTACCGCTCTTTGACGACAAAATAAAACCCGGAGAGAGAGTAAACCCAGAGTGAACGTAAGAAAAAGACGTTTCCTTTGAGCGAGCGAAAGGAAGACTCACGCATCCCGCATACTCGATAAAGGATCCGATGTGGAAAATAACCCGAGAGAAAGCGAGAGAGAGAGAGAGAGAAAGCGAGAAAGAGGAATGTATGTGTCTAGGAGAACACAAAGAAGTAACAAAATAACAGAACATCAACAACATGAACAAGCACCACAACAACAACAACAACAACAGTAACAACAACAACGACCGAATTTCAAGACCGGATACACGTCCCACGACGATAGAAAAAAAATAATATACAACGTCGGCACTGTATATACATATACATAGATAGGGGACAGATAGCATCCACATAATATACGTCACACATCACGCCGTAGATCTGCCGGACCCTCCACCCACGAACCAACCAACCAATCAACCAACCAACCAACCAACCAACCATCGGAAAACCACGAAAAAAAAATCTTCCACTCCCGGACCACCACGTCGGGGATTGCACACTGATAAATTATAATGCGAGCCATATGGGCGCACGTATANAAACATTCAAATCGACCACTGCCTACCGCTCGAAAAAAAAAAAAAGTAATAATAGTCGGAACAAAAAAGTATTTACATACATGTATGTATATGTTAAAGTCGGACCTATATCGAAACAGCTCTCAGAGAGGCTCTCCATGTATATATGTATAAGCGATCGGATCGAGGAAGGTCGGAGATACGGGAATGGGATATCCCGGACGTGCGTCGAGCACGTCTCTTATCATATGCACGTACATCGATATACATAATGCGCGGCTGGCGCGACGACGACGGCGATCGCCGCCGGAAACGTTGCCTCCCACTTAATAATCCGAGAGAGATGCGACCGAGACAGAGAGAGAAACGAAAAAAGAGAAAGAGAGAGAGAGAGAGAAAGAGAGAGAGAGAGAGAGAAAGATAGAGAGAGAGAGAGAGAGAGAGATAGAAAGAGTGAGAAGGGGGGAGGTTGCATCGACTGTCCGGACTGGCCGACTCTGCTTAAGTGAATTCGTTTGTTCCGGTCTAGTTCATAGTTCTATCTATAACGCAGATGGACGAAGAAAAAGTAGGAGATGGTCAGAGTTGGCTTGTACGGACACTTGGTGCAACTGGTACCGAGTGTTTCCGATGGCCGCTTCGATGGCACCGGCGGAACCGGCGGCCCGGTCGAGTCTGACTCAGAGCGATTTTTACACGACAGAACGGAATCTCTAATGATTGTGCTGAGCCAAGCTGGCGCGCCGTTGATTCTTCGATAGCGACGTCTTTGTGCGAAGGGAGAATCAAAGCGATCGGTTGAAAACAAAGTTCTCCGGAACAGCGATGTTTTCGGCCGGTCGAAGAGGAAAGTGGATCGTACGCCAATGTCACTTGTGAAAATTGAGTTACCGTCCGATAAGTAATCGTAATTATTATTTCACATCGCATTCCCCGCGATTCGCCGGATTAAGGTTTTTCGCAATTAGAATTCATATTAAATGAATTTACTATCAGCCGAAACCGGTTCACCGATAAACGGCGCGGTATTATCGTTACCGTTTGTATCGTTAATTGTACAATATAATTAATAGCATTACGGGATATTACGCATCAATTATGCATCGCATTGCGGCTGTACTTTTGAAAGCCTATTATTTCGAAATACGACCAATGTGACATGTGGCGGATCCATCCCTTCAATGATTTCGAGGAGAAATCTTTGGGCAAAGAAAGCAAAAAGAAAAATAAAGATACAGAAAGACGTCGCTAATTATCAACGGTACGTCAATTTGCCACTTGCACGATCAAGAAAGAGAGAAAAAGAGAAAGAGCGAGAGAGAGAGAAAAAGACAGAGAAAGAGAAGAAAGGTAGAGAGAGAAATGGTATCGTACAAGACTCGCGATGGGAAAAGCCAGACTCGACCAGGTCGCTGCTTCGACAGCCGGGCAGCGTCGTCGAAGTTTCCATCGGAAACCACTTCGGGCGCATCTTCCGCACGATGGGAAACGTTTCCGGCGTCGACGGAAGTCGCGCCGGCCGTACATATATGTATATGTTATATGTACGTATGTTGGCACATATATACATATATACGTCCGTACGTGTATGTATTATTACTCACACGACTATATTCAGTCTCTCCTCTCGCTTATCCACGCACACGACCGACAAGAGGAAGGAAGGGGTCGGCGCCGAGGTGAACTCTCTCGCAGAGCCCCTTCTTGACTTGGAGTATAAATAAAAAAATCATATAAAAAAAACATATACATACACCACGGATCTCTCGTAACGCACACACGTGGCCGGAGAGGCGCCTCCCCCTCGTCTCCGCCTGGCTCTCCCCCTTGGCGAGCACCGGCGGGACCGCCGGTGATTACGGGAAGGAAACGCGGAGAGGGTGGAAAAGGGGATTGTTATGTTGGAATGTTTGTCTGTGTGCAGATGCAGCCTACTCGTTGTTGACTTGATGGTGATGATGGATTCTCACGTGGAACCGAGTCAGGGCCCGGTGAATGTGAGGTGGGGCTTAGGCAGGTCTACGGCTCATTTCCCCTCCTCCCTACTACTACTACTACTACTACTATCATCTACGGAGAGTGAGAGTGAATACACGCGGGGATGTCCGGGGATACACGGATGCGCCGCGTCCGTCGTCGTAATGTGTCGAGACGACGACGACGACGACGACGATGACGACGACGACGACGAGGCGGCGCGCACAACTCTCCGCTCTCCGGAGACGCACGCACACGTGTCGTCCGCCGCACGGAGAAAGAGAGAGAGAGAGAGAGAGAGCACGGTAAGTGAGTGAGTTCGTATATTGTTCGCCCACTCCCTCTCCCCCCCCCCC
>NW_014554606.1:723459-731169 GCF_001313825.1 Dinoponera quadriceps | reverse complement strand
TCCGTTCGTTCCCCCTGTGACGTGTCGCGTCGTCACGCAGCGGGACGTGCGTGTATGTGTGTTGGCTGCGTGGACTGTACCACCGCCGGCGCATCAGCAAGCAGGACCTCAAGACATCGAACCTTCGTTCACGCGGACGTCCGCCCAGCCATCCACAAACCAACCACTAACATCCGTCGGTCGGTCGGTCGGTTTGCTCGGCGAGAGCGACGGAGCGTTTCCGTAAAGCCCGGAATCGAATCACAGGGAGGACCGGAGTCTCTCGTCCGCAAGGGCGACGCTGGTCCCCGGGTGGCGGGATTTAAAGCGCGCCCGGGAACCCCGAGCGGAATAATTAGAGATCCTGCGGCGTGTGTTTGCGTAATCGAAACGGCTTTCTCGATTACGGGACGATTTTCCGCGCTATTACCGAGAAATAAGCGCCTCGTAGGAGCTGCTGCTGCTGCTGTTGCCTCCGTCGAGAAATTCGCCGCTGGCGCTGACGTTTTAGGGCCACGGCGTCGTATATGTGTGTGTATGTGTGTGGGCGCATGTGCGTCCTATCGTTCGTCATTGCGACCGATAGGAGACGCGAGTAGACCGACTAAAACTTGCAAAGGTGTAACGTGCACTTTACCGGAGGGTAGTCGGAGAATGCGACGGAATTCTGCGCCGACCATTTCGCTCCGGATTCAGCCGCGGATCAGCCGCGCTGAATGAATCATCGAGCGACTTGTGTCCTTAAATTGCGAAATTTTTCACACGATTCAATGCGAAAGCATGAATGAGTTGACAGCGATGTAATTAACGTACACGTTATTCAGCTGCACTGAGAGCAAGTGTAGTTATTTTCGGGGACCACATATCCTTTTTTTTTTTTATTTTAGCCACAAAAATAGTAGTAGCGACATGCACGTAAGGTTATTAACACTGACACTATAATAACACTTGCTGGAAAAATTCTCTTGACTAGTTTTGTGATTAAAATGAAAAAAGGGGATTGTTGTTCACGAAAATAACTATATTTTTCTCACAGTGTGTGTGTGTGTGTGTGTGAGAGAGACTTCGACATACACACACGCCTCTCTCGTCTTCCCCTCTCCGGTCGAATCTGGTCCGAGGGTTTTTCTCGAGGCACAGTTTGAGAACACCCTGATCTGCCTGAGGCATTAAGTCACCACATCGGGACTATAGTGTGACAGCACTATGTGCCGACTACAAACAGCGCTGACGGGCCGGGCTGACCACAAAGGGATTAAATTTATGTTCCGCCGGAGAGGCCTTCATAATGATTGTCATTAGACGGGGACTTTGGGACACGGAAACGGACGTTCATGGCCGACGTTGCAGTCGCGTGTGTATTAATACTAATTAATCGCGGGAGCTCGTGGCTGTTTACGTTGCTATTGGTCACGTTGCGCAATTAACGAGCTTAACTTGCGCACACGTTGCCGTAGTCCATGTGAAGGAGGGAGGACGATCGTTGTACAGGCCGTTTCAAAGTTCTTCAGGGAGGCTTTACTCTCATTTGCACGAGTACGGGAACGAGTGCGGGGCCGGATGAAATGAAGCTCGCGAGAAAGAGAGAAAGAGAGACCGTTACTCGACCGTTACTCGTTGCGCCGAGTTTACGTCGGGAATTACGTGCGAAAAATTGCGTAGCGCGCCGAGAAATTTTACACCGGTCGTGTCTCTCTTCGGTTCTTTCGTTCGGGGATTCGCGCGAAAAATTATGCCGAGGAAACTCCACGTCCCGTGGAATTCACCGTCACGGTGGATGTCTCTCTCTCGCAATTTTGCGTCGGCGCTGCGAATTTTAAAGTTGGCGATTGTTATATCGCGACTACTTCGTCGAAACTTCGTATCTGGGGAAGGACAGTGGCGTTAAATTACCGTACACTTTAGAGACGAGAATCGTAACTTTAACAGCGGATGTATGACGTAATTCCAGAATCATATCCCGGCCCGATCCGGCCGGCCGGCTGCTCCGAAAACGTAAAATTCCGCATCTACGTCCGAATGAACCTTGATCTCTATTCTGCAACTGCGCCGCAGTAAAAACCCCCCTACCGGGACACGGGGAGGGAGGGAGGGAGGGAGAGACTGTCACATTGAACGCCTGAATGTTTCATGAGGGAGTTCACGACGAAGTCTCTAGCGTGTACGTCGGATATAACGAAGTACAAGATCTGCATAATTAGATCCTGCGCCGTGATCCGGCAAAATAATCGAGACGCGATCATCCAGCGGGGGGGACGGACTGATTATCATCGTAGACGCGCCGGGCGAGTCGCTGAATTCGCGGACCCGCACGAATCTCATTACGTATTCACCCGCATGTAAAATAGATCGCCGGTCCTATTGCAGGATTAAGAACGGTGCGGCCATTATCAAATGATTAATGAGTTTATCCCCATACAAGAACATGTCCGGCCGATACCGGCCGCTTGCGCGCGCGCGCGCGCCTAATGACGCAATAATAATAATAACAACAACGCCGGGGGGTGCACGTGTGTGACCGGACTGTAAATCGATTTTCGCATCAGCCGCGCGGTATCGGTAAATGGCCCGAGATGGGAATGCAGTCGAAGCAATTAGTGCAATTATTAATGCATTCGCAGTTTCTAATCAACGCGAGCCGATTTGCATGCGCGACGCTTCCGGGGGGTGGGAGGGATAATCGTTAAATGACCCGACGTATCGTCACGATAATCGGAGAAGCCGGGGGAAACGAAGGAGAGGTGGAAACGTGTGCCGAAAGATCGTGACGAAAACCCCGATGTCCTCTTATTTCCCGTCGATTGCCACAACGTGGCGTTTTGCCGTTAGGTTGACTTTAACTATACCTGTTGCACTATAAACGCAGACTTCGCGAGAAAGAAGAGAAAGAGAGAGAGAGAGAGAGAGCGAGACATCCGCGAGCCCTCAAATATTTGCTCCGAGGACCTGACCTTGCAACAATCGCTTCAAAAGGTCATTGTTAAGGAAACGATAATCCAGCGCTCGGCAGATATTGCACGCCATTCGCGTCATGTTAACAAAATATCACATCGAATTTATCGGCAGGACGATCGGATTCTCGATGTCCTTCGGATAATACATCGAATGGAGGAGGTACAGAATTTCTCCACCGTGTGTCACCTGGTCACCATTTATATCTGACTTATCTTTTATGATATCCTCTATTTATGCGTGTATGTGTGCAAACATGTAAGTGTGTGCGAAAAGAAGCGCGTAAAAAGGGGAGATAAGAAGCTCGTTATTGCGAGCTGTGACTTAACGTTGCGGCCTAATCGTTCAATTATCTTCCCCCGTCCTTCGCGCGCGGAGGTCGAAATCGCGACCGGTGAATATTGCACTCACCGCTGAGAGCGACTTTTACGGAAGACAATCGTAAAATCGTCCCGCGCTATTAATCTGATAGCGGCATGGCATGCACGAATGCGCCGAGTACCTTCGCTTGGGTAGTACAGCAGTTCCGCCTTCACTTTCGAAAGCAATCGAAATCGCTTGATAGAAGCTTGAAAGCTCTTCCCACGAGTCTCCCCGCTGCCGCTTCTCTTCCGCGTTATTAAGTCGAAAATTGATAATTCGCGTAATTCGCGCGAGAGAGAGTCGTTTACATTTTATGGGCGGATCTAATTTAAGGACCTACCTAATTTAAGGCGCGCTCGTTCACCGGATTTCGTCGCTTTTGCTCGACTTCTCACGAGAGGCACGTCGAGGAAGCGTCGCAGATTTTTCTCCAGTTCTCCCCTCCTTTTTCCACCTTATTTAACAAAGAGCGACGTTCTTGAAGACGGCGGCGTTTAATCGGAGGTCGAGTCCGCCTCGCGGCGCGTCGTAGTCGTGCTTTTAAAGAGACCGAGCTTTAATTCCGAGGCCCTAACGTATACACGGCCTCGCGGGAGCGTTTGTTCATCGTCGAGTAATCCCGTCGTCGTTCAAATAATCTGTACGCCGGTTTCTTCCGGTTACGTTCTCCGACCGATGTACCACCTGCGTCGCCGCAGTTTACGTAGCTCGCCCACATATACGGTGTCCTGAGCTTTGCTCGTTCCCCTTCCGCGGGATACTCGCTGAAATTCCGTGAATCGATTCCCCCCACGCGGAAAATTCTCAATTGAACGTACTTCGCGTTCTTTTCATTCTTCTTCGACATTCAGCGTCTCCTTTAACCGTGCTCAGTTAAGGCTCTGTCCCAGAATTCAGCGCTGGAAGTCTATAGTTCACGTTACGTACGCTCGCACTGTCAGTGAATGTCGAAACACAGTCTAAGCCGGATCAATTCGGATCACGTCCGATCTGCTGTCTGCTCTCTGAAAAAAAACTGGTATCTCGGAAAGTAACGAAATGTCGAAAGCCAACCTCTCTTCCACGATGCCGATTGGCTGTCTCGAAATCCCGATCGCAAGTCGTTGGTTACTTCGACTCCCAGCTGTCGTCGCATAGATCACGTGCTTCGACGGTAATAGAGAGAACGTCATTTTCACCTCGATTTATTTTAGTCCGCTGTTTATTCAGTTGCACAAATCGATTTCTTTTCCGCGCGATAATAATTAGCTAAATAGGCAGGCATGCGTCTTCATCAATCTGGTAATTTAAAAGTGGACCGGAAAATCGTGAGTCGAGGCTGGAAATTGATCGCAGGATCTGGCGTTTATTAAATCCGCTCGTTAAAACAGCGTCGATACCGTGTTGCGCTGCGTTGCGCGTGTGTTTTGCATTTTACGACATGTCCCCGATCGCCGCGTGACGCGAATCCACCCGCCCACCGTCCACGCATATCGTGCGCGCCAGAATTTCGCGAGCACCGTGTATATTTTATGGGGTACGCGCGGTGGCAGTCTGCGTGGCGACACCGGAGGTCGATACCGTGCGCGCGCGCGCAAGAGAGAGAGAGAAAGAGAGTCTCCCGGAGGGACGCGGCAGGATTCCCTCTCCTTCCCTCCCTGGTTGCCGTCGTTCTACCGTCACCGAAAAAGGGAGAAAAAGAACAGAGGATCTTCGATAGCTCCTCCGCCCGTCCGCCCGCGCGAAAAAGAGAAAGATAGATAGAATGAGACAGAGAGACGAACAGAGGGAGAGAGAGAGAGAGAGTGATCAGGGCTGTGATTTCCCTATCACGCGTCTTGTCGGGCATAAAATTGCAATTTCACCCATGGCCCGGCCAGATGACCTACGAGTTCTAATATCCGCCTGTAATAATCGCGCGAGGGTATCCGGCGCGACGCCGTTACACCGGTAATGGCATTTACCTTTACGATAGAAGCGTTCCGCGGTGAAATTGTTTTGGAGATTGAAATCCCCTATACTCCTCCCCCTTCCTTACCCCGCGCGCTGTGGACCGCCGGTTTAATCTGGCCGGCTGGAGCAGCGTCCAGCCAGCGGCGTTATTAATTCAACGGCTGTGATAGATCGGTCGACGTTCATTTGATCCTCGAGACTGGCGGTGAAGAGATCTCGTTGCGGGATACGTTTTGGAGGCGCGAGTCGGAGGAGAGCGGTCGGGGAACACGCGGAAAGCGACACCCTCGGGCGCTCGTGTATATCTTTCTCGGGTCTGAGTCGATTTTCAGACGGGGAGACGCCTTGACTCCTGTCGTCGTCGACGATATCGAATTCGAACGAAAGCTCGACCGAAATTATTATCTAACGGTTAATGAGTCAGGAGAATGCGCGATCTCCGCGTCTCGGTCGCCAGAGTAATGGACAGAAAGAGAGAGAGAGAGAGAGAGAGAATTTAGAATTTACCACTCGCGGTGAAATTGTTTTGGAGATTGGAATTCTCGGAGCCGCGCGGACCCGCCGCGCCACTGATTTAACCTGACAGCGAACGTGTACGGCGTTGTTATTAATTTACGATCCGAACGTCCGTCACGTTCTCGTGCGCACTCGCCCGACACACTCGCGGGGAGAGAAATTTTACGCGGAGTCCGCGGAGCGTCGTCGGGAGTCGAAACGCCGGAGAAATCCTCCTTCCCGCGCGGACGGACTACGCCGGGCAAGATGGGCGCTTTACCCGGACGAGTCGATCTTTCGCGCTACGCTCGTCCTTCCGCCCGTCATAAGTGACAGCGAGATGTCTCGGCCGTCCCAGTTCCCCGGGCTGTCGATAAGGTTACGTATTCGAGCGTACTCCCACGAGGGGAGGAGGGATGGTAAATTCGTTAATCGTGTCGCCCGTTCCCGAGTACTCGGGGCAAGACAAACACGCCGAGGCACGTTGCCGGGAGCGACCGGCGAAGCGCAGCCTCCGTATCCGAAATCGCAATTTCCGCGGACCTTATACGGCTCCTACAAGTGCCAATATCGAGTTTCACGGACTCGCGAGATTCTCTCTCTCTCTCTCTCTCTCGCGTTCGTTTACTCTCGTAGCCCAGATGCTGTTTCTCGAGTTCGTCGCGCAACCACCGCTCGTATACCTACGCGTCTACGCGTCTCCGCGTTATTGAAAAACACACGCCAGCTGCCGCTGTAATCGATCGCCACCCCCCGAGTAATCGATTTCCGATCTCTGAATAATTCTCGTGCGTCGTGTAATTATCGAGAGTGCATTCATCCCCCCTCCCGCGCGACGCCCGAGAGAGGAGAGGATCAGCCGGCGATTTTTCTTCTCCGGCCCTAATTTGGCGACACGCCCGCGAGAGCGGTTCGCACTTACCGTTCGCTCCCCCTCGTGACACTCATGATCGATTACATCGTCGTCTTCCGTTCGTTAAACCGAAGTTCGTCGACAAGTCGATAGTTTGTCCGCGCGTGCTTACACATCGGCCGTGAACGATCCACTCTGAACGATCCGAATGCGTTGACTGACGGATCAAAAGGGGCGCGTAGGAGGAGGGAAGACGCGCGTCCTTCCCCCCCTCCCCCCGGGTTTTCTCATCGCGCGGAAAATTTTCGCCGAATATAATCAAATGTAGCGTAAGTATGGGGAAAAATTTCACCTCGGCGTTAATGAAGTCTGTACTTCTGTGCGCTGAGAAAAGAATACTTAAAATCATATCTGCGGGGCGTAAGGCTCGTTTTGCAGAAACAAACTTTTATAGAATCTAATTCCTGCGAAATAAATCTCATATCTCGCAAATAAACGTTTAAATACTTTCTTCTCAGTGTGTGTGTGTGCGTGCGCGCCTTTATGAGAACAGCAAGACGGGATATTCGTTGTGTTGGTGATATAAACCATGGTGTCTGCAGAGCAATATATATATATATATACACACGCACACACACAATATTAATTGTCTCGCGTTGTGCTTTCCCAAATTTCCCATAGTGCCTTAAAGTCGTCTCGACGTTATTAGCGTATCCCAGTCGGACGAGACTACCGTAACTACTATTTCGGCTCACGGATGTTTACATCTTCGAGGGGAGAATGCTGTATCCGGCGTTACCCGGCGAACTCGCTCGCGAACAACGCCAGCAGGTCACGGGGCACGTTAGCGTTACCCGATCTTAATTAGTAATTAATCTGTCGGGATCCCGCGCGTCCACAATGGAGGAGCGGTGGTATCGAGCTCGATCCAGGGGGGATCAAGTAGGGTTAAGGCGATTGCTACCTCTTGCTGGAGAGAGCCAATCAAGTGGCTGATGCGGCTCGAGCGCGATAGCGGGAGACGCTCTGCTTCGAACGAAGACCGGCGGCGTCTCTCGTTTGCGAGAAGCGACCCGTCGAATATATCGAATATTCGAAGGTGGCGAGCGTGGATGAGGGTGGACGGATGGGCGGGC
>NW_014554606.1:703523-723343 GCF_001313825.1 Dinoponera quadriceps | reverse complement strand
GGGAGGGAGCGGCGATATACACACACACACGCCGAGAGAGAGAGAGGTGGGCTGCAGCAACAAGCCCGAGATATCCGTGTGTGTGCACACACACACACACAGACACACACGTACACCGATGACGATGCGGCAGCGCGGTAAGTGGGTTGGCGCACGTGGAGGAGGAGGCGAGTATACCGAAACCGTTGGCGCGGAGCACGCTCATCTCGAGGAAACAGCCGCCGCGTGCATCCCCGCGTGAGTGTGTGTGTGGGCGTACTTGTGTATGTGTGCGGGCGAGCGTAGGTGTGCCGCGGTTTAATACAGACCAACAGCGCGGGGCGCGGCGCGCAAGGAAGCAGACGCGCGGATTATGCAGGATGTTGTTACTATATTCCGCCATCTTTCCCCGATCGGAGGAGGATGCTGGCCTGGCCGGATCGAACGCTCGTTAGGAACTCGATCGGAGTCCGTTACGTCGGCTCGGGAGCGCGGCCATTATCCTGGATTCCGCGTAAACTCCTCGACGCGAGGGAAATCTTGCGGCTCGCTCTCGCATGGTCAGTCGGACGAAAGAGTCGCGGCGATCTTTCCTTCTGATCAATTTCGAGACGCATCCCGCGCATCCGACGGGAGATTTGTTTCTCCGTAAGAACGCACAGAGGGATACATTTTTCCTCGTTGGATGCGAGACGCGTTGCGAAACTCCTCGGGGGAAAAAGTATGTCGCAGCCTTCTTCTGCGACCGACCATGCGCACATTGCGTCGCGCATGCCTTACCGTCAGGAATTACGCGATTCTCGCAACTTTGTGCGTGAGAGAAACGTGTAATTTTTGATCTGAGAAATGGTAAGCGTCGTGTTGACTTGTACACTGAAAAAACGAATCTGGTAGTGAATATCAAAAATTTGGTGAACACCTGCCGACCGAACATTTGATTACCTGCGAGTGAATAATTTTGTTCCACGTACCAAATATATAATGTACGGGAGTACCGTGTATGTATACAGTATCCGGAACGAGATTATTCGTATTGCATTAATTAAATATTTGGTCGGCCGATATTCATCAGATTTTAATACTTATTATCAGATCCTTTTTTCAGTGTACGAAAGAACGCAGAGTGCTTCGGCATCGCGATCTCGAGGACACGCAAGTTTACATCAGCCCCCCTTCGATTTCCCGGCGATCCGGAATCGTGCGAGTTTTTCGTTCGTCACGGGACGGGACGGTAATTAAATTGTTATTGTGTTGATATGTCAAGTTTGGGGTTTCGCGCTACGATGGGAAAAAAAAGCGCTCGGAAATTTACTCGTGCGATACCAAGGTTCATTTCGCAGAAACGATCTCTCAGTTTAATAAGATTCACTTGTGTGAAATGAACCCCGTATCCCGCGAATGCATTTTTAAGCGTTTCCTGCCCAGAGTGCGTTCCACCCCCCGCACATTTTTCAGAAAACTTCCCCGTCGTTCTCACACGTTCGTCGGAAATTTCGCGAGATGAATGAGACGGTGCTTGGGCTCGCGTCGTTTTGTCTCTTGTTTTGTCGTGCTGGCGGGACGAGACGGTGTAGCCATCGATGGTGATTATAGAGTCTCATCGAAGAACTCGCTCGTTCTGTTGCAGGCTCGAACACACACAAAACCGACGCGACGGGAAATGGAAGGCCGGCTCCCCTTTTGGCGGAACCAAGATACGGCGCCGCGCCCCAGCCATACGGTGAGTGTCTGTCCGCCTCTCTGTCTGTTTGTCTGCCTCTTTTCAGCGTCTGTTCGTCCGTCCGACCGTCTGTCCGCCCGCCCGTCCGTCCGTCCGCCGGCACGTAATGGCCAAATTAAGCTCACCGGTTCGGAAAATAGATGGCTCGACCGACCGGCGCGATCGCAGGTTTTCCGTGAATACGTGTAAAAAAATGAGAGCGGGATTAATGAAGGACCGGCGAAGTGCGAAGTGCGGCCGACGTTCCGGGCGGAAGTTGAAGTACGCCGTGGGCATTAGTTTGCACCGTACGAAGAGGAAAATTTACTTTCGCGCGTCTGCGAAAGTGCGCGAAAGAGAGAGAG
Source organism: Dinoponera quadriceps (assembly GCF_001313825.1). Lineage (NCBI taxonomy): Eukaryota > Metazoa > Arthropoda > Insecta > Hymenoptera > Formicidae > Dinoponera > Dinoponera quadriceps. The sequence goes on along the minus strand of NW_014554606.1, from coordinate 721,300 downwards.
AGAGAGAGAGAGAGAGAGGACCTTTTATCTTCAAAAAGATTCATTGGACGGACCACCATTCATGAAATACCGCGTTGAATAAATTCAGATATTTCTATGCGAAGAAAAAGCATTTCTCATTTCCTCCATATCTCTCTCTCTCCCCCCCCCCCTCCTCCTCCCTCTCTCTTTCTCCCTTATGAGCTCTTCAAATTAGAAAAGTATCTTATCAAGACACTCTCATTTCGTAGGGAGGCGCGCACCCGCGCGACTTGTTATTTTCATTAAACGTTTAAATATTAATGCGAGAGAGAGAGAGAAAGCGCAAACACAGAGAGGTAGCCGTTTCTCCCGCAGGAATATTATACAAGTGCAATTTTATTCGCAGCGCAAATAGTGTGCACTCGCAACGTAATAGCGTGTACAAATTCTGAAGGCTTTAATTATGATAATGGGTGGAACGGCGATAAAATTAGAGCTGTCTCATTTTCTCGCAGAGTCCACGTATCTCGATTGGGGGTCTTGGTGGGAGGGGTGGGGGATTGGGGGTGGAGGGAGAGGATTGCGTAACGCGATGTTCCCCGCGCAAAGGGAAATTCTGTCTTTGGTTCTCCTCACGTGGCAAGCGTCTCCGTCGATTCTTCAGCGTCATCGGGCGCGCAGAAATTACGCTCGAAGATTCGCATCGCGCGGAAAAGACAATTCGAATATCCCGCGAATTGATTTGATAACGCCAAATCGTGAAATTGTCGCGTAACCGATGTAACGTGTGACGCTGTTGCATCCGACGTTTGCGCACCGAGCTGTTGCCACCAGCCAGCCGAGCTTCGGCCTTTTAGGTACTGCGTATCGCCAACAGTTTTCGAACTGTTTGAGCCCCTCTAATATTGACCCCGGGAAAATAATTCCCGAGGTATATATATATATATATAGAACTGTCTAAAACTGCCGCCGTAAGTCACTGCGAACGCGGGATCCTATTGCGGATTTTGACGGGAAATCGATGAGCTGAGAGCGTGTAACAAAGCGCGCGCGCGGCTGCAATCGAAGCTACTCGAGAGCCGGTTGCGCTGTGTAATCCGATAGTTGAAAACATTATCGTAACTCACTTTGCCCGCTCGCCTTTCCCCAATAGCCCCCCCTCCCCCGACATTCTAATCGATTACCATTTGTCGCAACATTTAATACGCGGACGCGGCCGACAAAGCATTGCATTACCATTCCGATAGAGAGAGAGAGAGAGAGCCGTCGAGTCGAATTACCAGCCAGCCGGTGCGTGCCACTTGCGCTCGCTCCCTCGTAACTCCGTTACGATTCTATCTTCGGTATTTTTCTCAGCTCCCGTGTGCTGTCCCACTTTTACACGCTTCAGATTGGCCTCGAGCATGCACGAGAACCGTTTCTCTAATGAACCGTGACGCGCGACGACGGTCAACGCTCGCACGAATTAAAGGCGCCTCGCAAACTCGTCCGATTCTATTAGCACATTAGGGGAGGGAAGTAAAGGAGGTGGAGGCTCGTGGATCCTCGATCGAACGTAATTGAAGTGGAAACTGGCGAAACCATAACTAGTGCCCCGTGTAATCGAGAACTGAATATGCGTTATTTATTGATATATGTGTATGTGTGAAGCGGAGACTGACGAGGAAATATATGGAAACGTGATAATAAAACGTATGAACAAACCGGATGCATTTCTGTTCAAAGGGGAAAACGGAATTTCTGGTCCCGGAGAGCCGAATTTACTTGACAGGAACTGGAAATTCTGTCTCCTTCAGCGAAAACGCATCCAGTCTCGTTCATTATCACCGTTAACCAGTCTTTTTTCTCCGTGTACACCTTGCGTTTTCCTTCTCCCAGGAAATCTCGCCGGATTTCCTTCGACGTGTCGCCTCGCTCCCTAAGCGTGCCAGAGTGAAAGAATAACAATATATATAATAATACATAGAATAATGATAATACACGTATGCTATTTTTTAACTACTTTGCAATACATCCGAAGTCCGAAAGGAAGTGCCGAGGTGAAAAGCTTCGGCAATAACAATAATAATAATAACAATAATAATAATACTTAAGTAACATTACTTCTCCCGGCAATCTCCGAGCAAGGTTGCGCATTGTGAAGCTATCGTCGAACCCCTTCGCGACGAACAATGTCCGGGTTTACGTGTCTCTCTTCCCCTTTCACTCCCCCCTCTCTCACTCTCTCTCTCTCTCTTTCTCTCGCATCATCATTTATCTAACCCGTCTCGCGGCATGTGTGTTTCAGGTTCCACGCCACAGGTGACCTTCCCGCCTGGCGCCGGACATGACCGTTACGAGGAGAACTTCAACGGGCCGGCGACGTACGCGGAGCCGTACGTCGAGCGTTACGGCATCAAGAGCGATTTCAGCGGCCGGGAGCCGCTACATCCCACCCCACCACGGCCGGGTTACGTGCCGCCTCTGGGCCAGACGCAGCCTTCCAGCACGCAGGGCTCCGTCATGATGGTATACGGCCTGCAGCCGGACAAAGTCAACACCGACAAGCTCTTCAACCTATTCTGCCTGTATGGCAACGTGACGAAGGTGAGTGGTGATCTTTCTCTCTCCCGTCGCGCATCCTCGTTACCGGCCCGAACCCTCCGCGTGTATCCGCTTCGCGTTGCGCGTGGACGCCGTTGCTCGCCTTTAAACGTGGAGCAAACGAGCATCTGGAATTTCGCACGTCCCCGGTATCACGCGTTTAACGTGGATCAACAGAAGCGGATTTACGCCTCAGCATTTAATAATTTTCACGAGAGATCCCGCGCCGTTTGTACGAATCACGCGCGTTGTCCGCCGAATGTATTATGTAATATAATGAGGTAGCGCGGTTTTTCACATCGAGCGGTGCGCACCGTTTGAGTTTGTCCGAAATGAAAACACGGTATGTATATATAGATAGAGAGTCGCAGTTATTTAATTACTCCCGACTTCTGAATCTCTCCCTCCCTCTCTCTCTCTCTCTCTCTCTCTCTCTCTCTCTCTCTCTCTCTCTCTCTCTCTCGTTTTTCGCTGGTTTTTTTTTTTGACCGGATCTACAACAGATGCGGCCTGTAACTTGTTGCTCTTAATCAATAAAAAACGTAATTTCGGGCAAATAGACGATTCCAAAAGTTACGATGACGTTTGAGAGAATGCTTGGAAACTTGGCCGATGAAATACCGATTTTCTTTCTGCCAAGTCTTATCGGTTGCGCGGAATTATATGTAAAAGCTTTTACAATATATTTACAGTGGAAATACGTGCCGAAATGAATTGGAGCATTGCTCAATCTGTGACGACTAAAAGTTTCGAAATTGACATTTTCCAATTGTGAATATTTACCCGATACAGAAATTTTGCAGCATGCACGTGCCGAATTTGTCAATCTTCCGATCGGGAAAATGTCAGGAAACATTTTTACATCTTTTCCGTCTGATTTAGAAGCCTAAAAAGATACGAAAAGTTTGCAGGAAAATCTTTGTACATCCTGGTTAGATTTTCTCTTGAATACAATAAAACAGAATAGCGCACACTCATCGCGTTCACATCGATATCTCACCTTACGCTTACGTAAAACCTGTGTGTGTGTGTGTGTGTGTGTGTGTGTGTGTGTGTGTGTGTGTGTGTGTGTGTGTGTGTGTGTGTGTGTGTGTGTGTGTGTGTGTGTGTGTGTGTGTGTGTGTGTGTGTGTGTGTGTGTGTGTGTGTGTGTGTGTGTGTGTGTGTGTGTGTGTGTGTGTGTGTGTGTGTGTGTGTGTGTGTGTGTGTGTGTGTGTGTGTGTGTGTGTGTGTGTGTGTGTGTGTGTGTGTGTGTGTGTGTGTGTGTGTGTGTGTGTGTGTGTGTGTGTGTGTGTGTGTGTGTGTGTGTGTGTGTGTGTGTGTGTGTGTGTGTGTGTGTGTGTGTGTGTGTGTGTGTGTGTGTGTGTGTGTGTGTGTGTGTGTGTGTGTGTGTGTGTGTGTGTGTGTGTGTGTGTGTGTGTGTGTGTGTGTGTGTGTGTGTGTGTGTGTGTGTGTGTGTGTGTGTGTGTGTGTGTGTGTGTGTGTGTGTGTGTGTGTGTGTGTGTGTGTGTGTGTGTGTGTGTGTGTGTGTGTGTGTGTGTGTGTGTGTGTGTGTGTGTGTGTGTGTGTGTGTACAAGAAATACAAGAAAAAATAGCGCGATGTTTATATAACACGTTTATGTAACATTTCGAAGACCGCTTCCGTGTTATCAATACTTATCGAATTCACCATCGACTTCGTATCTTCTTGAAACTTGCGAATTGCGATATCTGGCAGAAAACGGAAACAGTTTTTGGTAGAAATTACGTTCACAATTCACCGCTCGGAGCGAATGGCTGAAGGCTTCGCCACATCTGTTGCGGATATCCAGACAAACGCGATGAATTCGCCCTCGGAGAATTAGGGGTTATCTCGTACCGGGCCGGAAGCGCGTCGTATCGATTCACGCATTTCGCTCGCGAAATTTCAGCTTGCGTGCTAAACCGTGCGCGCACGAATCTCCCATCTGTGTGTCGCAGGTTAAGTTCTTGAAGACGAAGGAGGGATGTGCCATGATTCAAATGGGCGACAGTATAGCCGTTGAGCGGTGTTTACAAAACCTGAACAACGTCACGATCGGGACGGACGGCAGGCTGCAGCTCGCCTTCTCGAAACAGGCCTTCCTCTCGGACGTCACCAATCCTTACATTCTACCCGACAAGACAGCGAGCTTCAAGGACTTCACGGGCAGCAAGAATAACAGGTGAGTATTGTCGCGCGTCTCTCGACACTCCCCCTTCATTTTTCGCCCGAGGCTCCCCCTTTTTCCATCGGGGATCATTTGTCTCCGCTTGATCTTCCACCGTCTTCCTCGGTCCCACTTTATTTTTCTCTTACTGTACATATGTGCGTACATATATAACCGAGATACACCGTATATATCAGCCACGCTCGCCCTTTAAGTGAGTCTCCTCGCGGACAGCTCTCCTCGCCGTTTAATCGCACGTTTCTAACCGTCTCTCCAGCCGCGAACTCGTGCGTGATTAATCCGTCGCGCGTGACGTAATCTATTACGGCTTCGAGACGCGAATATATCGCGCAGAAGATCGGACAAAATAATTCTATCATTGCGAACGAGCAAGTGTTTTATGTCGGAGACTCACCGGCGGGCTCACCGGCCGTAGTTCGTTCGTGATGCCTACGGTTTTAGTAGCTCTGTTCGCAGCAGTTCGAAACCGATATATCAACCGAGATATACACCAAGTGCGAGATCAGAGTCGTAGTTGGGAAATAAATAATTTTTCACGCTGGCTTTAGATAGCGAACTCTCACCCTCTTCGTGAAACGTTACGGTGACAAGAGGAGAAAAATGTACCGGGACGGCATTTTCATTCTCTCGTAGAATCACACGTCGAATACACACGCTGAGAGTAAAATATAGTTATTTTCGGGGACAACGATATCTTTCTTTTTATTTTAACCGTAAAAATGGTAGTAGCAACGTGCCAAGGTTATTATCACTGGTATTATAGTAACGCTTACTGGAAAAATATAGTTTTCTCAACCGTTTTTGTGGTTAAAACGGAAAAAAGATATTGTTAGCCCCGAAAATAATTATTACGGGCATCCACGAGTAATGCCGTTTTGTTTCTCAAATTGAACAAAAAAACATCGCCACCTTGGACATGATTTATTATTACGTCACCTGTTATACCAATTAAATTTATCGACGCTTGGTGTGCTTATTGAAATTTTGAAGGGACTAAAATAAATAAAATAAAATAAAATTACGCATTAAATAGAACAAAATGTAGCATAAGTATCGAAAAGCGACGTTACTTATGGGGTAGCCCTAATATATTTTTCTCTCAGTGCATCGATGGGGATACCCGATAATAAATCGACTCATCCGGCCCTCTGCCGGGCACGAGCCGTTGATCTTACGAAGTACGTAAGAGCTCGAGGGGGTTTTTGATTACGTGATCCTTTCCCCATCGACCTCTCCTCCCCCCTTCCATCGTCATCATCTTTCACGCGAATCTTACGAGGTAATACGACGCGCGCGGGGCGTGTCCGGCGGGCGCGAGTGCCGGCAGACTGCGACGGCACTCCGCGAGATTAAACTCGAGTCTAATTAAATGAAGACACGTAAACGAGCGCGATTTAAATTCCGCCGCTCGCCGTTAAGCCGGGAATCCCCGTTCCCTCCCGGCTCGTTCGGATGGCTCGAGCGCGTTCGAGCGGAAGAATCAAATCCCAGAGTTGAATAGGAGCTAACGACAACGCGACATGATTTCGAGCGAGGACTCCGCTCCGATTGTTCCGTGGACACTCAAAGAGTGTATCTCTGATGATGTCCGGCGCAGCGATTAAGTTTGATATCTCACAGGAGGAGAAAAGGTTTCCTCGGACTTAATACAGGGGAGGCCGGGTTGTTCCGCTTCTTTCACATATTGATTAAAAGGAAAAGTTGTAATATCATAATATTGTGTACATTATAATATCCGCCGTATCTTTTAGATACAAGGAGAAAAGCTTCGACTTTTAGGCATCGCCGGCAATTTACATTTCGGCTCGAGCTACGTTTCGTTCGGGAACCGTGACATTAAACCGAATAATTCAGTAAGACGAATAATTTAACGAAGCGGAGAAATACGCCGATACGTGAATACGTGTCTTCAGAGGGTGAAAAAGCGCCCCTACGGCGGCGAAACGAGCGTATTGCTCCGGACGAAAAACTTAATCGCCCGCAGGGAGACGGCGCCTTGGGCACCAGCGAGTTCTGATTGCGAGAAGTTAATCACGAGAAGTCCCCNCCCCCCCCCCCCAAAGCTCGTGAAAGACAAACTGTGTGCGCCAGGAACGTACCGGCGCTCCTCGTAGCGGAAATCCGCTTTCGCCCGCGTAATTGAGGGACTCGAATATAAAGCTGACATTTTTATTGAGAATATATGAAATGCCGACGTATTGTGTACGCGAAAGAAAGAAATCCCCCGCTGACAACGAATAGATTCCCCCTGAGGCTTCGTCAAGCCGCGACGAGAAAGGACGGTAAAGCAACGTTACGATATTCTGTGACGCTTCCTTTTCGATTTCGCCCCTTTGTGTGTCCCGAGACAATGAAAATGCCCCGCGTCCTTTAATAACTGACCGATAATTTTCCATTCAGCCGTCCGAGCGATACCCGTAGATATCTGTGACGGCTTGATAAAAGAGAAACAAATATGCACGCCCGCAGGGCATTCGGCGTGACAAAGTGCGAAATATTGAAGGGGAAAGAGTCACAAATGTTACCCTTTACTCGCGTTTTACCAGCTCTCTCACACACGGAGAAAAGAATATTGTAACAATAATTACTACGAAATGCTGGAATATGCCGGAATTCTTGCCGAAATTATTACGCGCGTTGTATTCTTCAATGACGTGTACATACAATACAGCTACAGTATTTTCTCCGTGCACGATAATAATTACATAAAAAGATGTTTTATATCAATTATTAATATCAACATTCATATTAGTTTACACATTAATTATAATTAATCGTGTTTCTTTGGTTTTTCAATTTCCTCGTCATTAATAGAACACGGAAATGCTATTTCATAAGGCAGCAGTCCTTTTATCGTAAATCAAAGTCGTTTCATGCGGACGAGCGTACATTTCAAGAAGTAACCGCGAGTATCAGCGAAACTGAATGTTAGCGAAGGGGGCGAGCAAACGCAGCCTGTAATTTCGCGACCGATAATTTTCCATTCAGCCGTCCGAGCGATACCCGTAGATATCTGTGACGGCTTGATAAAAGAGAAACAAATATGCACGCCCGCAGGGCATTCGGCGTGACAAAGTGCGAAATATTGAAGGGGAAAGAGTCACAAACGTTACCCTTTACTCGCGTTTTACCAGCTCTCTCACACACGGAGAAAAGAATATTGTAACAATAATTACTACGAATTTTTTCAGCGACGACGGAGAATTCGAAAGCCTACGTCGGAGTTCCGTTCGTTTTATCGTTACAGATTCTTGAATCCGGCTATGGCAAACAAAAACAGAATACAGCCACCTTCGAAGATAGTCCACTTCTTCAATACACCGCCGGATCTGACCGAGGAGACGGTGAATCGCGTGTTCGTGGAGCGCGGCATCGAGTCGCCGACGACGGTGAAGCTGTTTCCGCTCAAGTCCGAGAGATCGTCGTCCGGGCTGATCGAGTTCAGCAGCGTCGGGGTTGCGGTAGCTGCTATTATGGAATGTAACCACACGGCACTCGAGAATAGCAGTGAGTATCAGGATACGGTGTGTGACATACATCTATCGCGCGCGTGCGTAGACTGTAAAACGCGCCGCTCCTCGCGTCTCCTCTCGAGAATGGCAAGTTATAACTCGTTATATCCCGAACGGTCGACCGGCGCGACTTTATCGCTTATTCATCCGACTCGGACTTGGACTTCACTTCCCCCACGGCCCCGCTTTCACGATTCTCCCCCTCGATGTATCCTCGTTTAAGCGTCTTTCCCGAGACTCTCGAGAGCGCGATAGTCCCGTTCATTGAGAGGAGAAGAGTCAAGGAGAAGCTGCGTTTCCTTTTCTTTTCAATGACAATTCCTCTCACAATCCCGGTAGAACCGCGATGGTTCTCGTCCACCCCCTTCCTGTGATACGATAAGCACTCCGCACTACCGAGGAATAAAACTAGCGCGTCGCAAGCGCTGGTCGCAAGCACGGACGCGTAGTAGTAGTAGTAGTAGTAATCAGCCGGCCGACGCAAACTTGGCACAAACGTTAATCACAACTCGGCGAGCCGTCGTTAAACGTGGTCTACAGTTGGGAGCAGTAAAAATATGTTTACTCCCACTGTCCATTGTGAACTACGCTTGAGAGTAAGAAATTAACCAATCACAGTCGATTATTCCCCTCACACTCGAATACGATCGGCCAATTTCTTATTCTCACTTCTCACTTCTCACTTCTCACGCTCCTACCGTTCACTGTGAACTACGCATGAGAGTAAGAAATTAACCAATCACAGTCGATTATTCCCCTCACACTCGAATACGATCGGTCAGTTTCTTAATCTTACTTCTCACGAACACGCTTCTACCGCCCATTGTGGACTACGCTTTAGACAGTCTCGCGCAGTTACCGCTCCCCCCCGGATAACAAACACGGCGCGGTCCGCGCGTCCCCTGTTTCAGACGGCAAGTTCCCCTACATCATGAAACTCTGCTTCTCGTCGTCGCGCACCATACCCACGAGCTTCCCGCCCAGCAGCGGTAGCGCGTCGAGCAATTCCGCCGGTAATGGCCACGTCAAAATGCAGCAGGACGCAGAATAGAACGGCGAGGTCCAGGGCCAGCAGCGTCAGCGTCAGCGCCAGCGCCCCTCTCTCGCCCTGCACCCGTTGTGTGCCCCGACGGGCACGGCCCTGCACCCCGCAGCCGCAGCGATAACGCTATCCCCGGTCCTACCGCCACCCGTACCGCCACCCCTGCCGCCACCCACCTGCCTCCTGATAGCCACCCCGACCCTCTACCCGACCGTACCGCCGCCGCCGCCGCCACCGTTGCCCACCTTCTGGCCCTACTGAGGGGCCCGATCGGCGACGGCGGGGGGGAGGGGGCCGGTGAGACCGGCCAGAGTGACTGAACGCGCGCGCGACCTGCGCACTTCGTTCGACGAGCGACGCGGATGGCGACGGCGGCTCTCGCGCGCGCCACTGAGGCCGCCGCCCCCCGAGTCGTCGACGCCTGTACTTTCTCGCGCGCTTCTTCTTCGCTCGCTGAGACGCAACACCTGTGCGGAGTCGGAAGAGAGCCGCGCGCGCTCTTGTGAAATCCTTCCGAGACGGATACAGTGTGGTACCCATGACTGACGGTGTCCTCTCTCTTTCTCTCTCTCTCTCTCTCTCTCTCTCTTTCTCTGTGTCGATCGTCGTCGGAAAGACGCTAAATTGTCGCTGAAGGGAGGGGGAGGGGAGGGAGGGCCCGTCCGAGAACGCTGTGAGGGATCAAAGTGCGGTGCGACGGTGTGAGAGACAGTGTTGCCGGTTACCGACGGAGTTGGCAAAGAGGGTGGACCCTCGCTCGACGATCCTCGGCGGGGATTTCGGGGATCCCCGGAGATATCTGGAAAGAGTCGCTCGAAGATCGGCGGCCTCTGGCGCGCGCATACATATCATGGGGACGAGGAAGAGCGCGGGAATCGGCGGTGTGCTTCGCGAGGAACCACGCGCGCGGATTTGCGGGGCCACCTCTCGCTACCACCGAGCTGAGCCGACGATGGGTGGTGAAGTCTCCGGCGGGGATAACAGCCATCCGCGAGGAGAAACGGAGGGAAGACGGAGCCGCTGGTAAGCGTCGCGAGCTGCGTCGATTCGACGACGACTCAACGGGGATGAAGAGATTCCGGAGAGGAGAGGATGAGGACGAATCCGAGAGGAGACGCGCAGTTGCTGCAGCTACTTCTCGGAAGAGGAGAGAGAGAGAGAGAGAGAGAGAGAGAGAGAGAGAGAGAACGGCGGTTCAAACTTCCTGGGAAGAGCGGTCGTTCGAGGAAGTTAGAAGCCCATCAGAGGCTACCTAGGAATTTGATCTATCAAAGGGAGTGGACAATGAGAAAGAGAGAGAGAGAGAGAGAGAGAGACAACCTTCTCCGAACGACTGGGAAAGGACGAAACTGCCCATCAGGAAATAAATCGATGGAAGTGGAATCCCTTTGGTGGAACGGGACGGTCCAACTTCTTCGGAAAAGAATCGAGCCTTTTGGAAAGAGAGATACAGACGGAGAAGAAGAAAGACCGGCTGAGTGGGTTTTTTCGGAGAAGAAGCGGCGCGCATGAATCGGGGTTCCCCGAGCGAGGGTGTGGATCCGCGCGCGAAGTGTCGTTTCCTCGTGGCCCCCGCGCGGAGCAAGTGAGCGCCGCTTCCGCGCCAAGTCTCGCGTTACGATTCGGGCGTCTCGGTGCCCTCACGGTCGCCCTCACGAGACGCTCCCTCTCGTTCGTTCAATCGTTCGTTCGTTCGCGCCTACGGTCGACTCTCACCGGAGAAACGCATGCGCGCACCCGCGCGCACGACACATTTTATTCTGAAAGCCGAGCCACGCGCTCCTCGACGACCATACTTTGTGGGATCCAATAATGAACCGGAGATTTCTCAGCGACCACTTAAATAACACACACATATACATACACACATACATATGGGATACAATTAGGAAGAGAGCGTTCGGAGGAAGTTCCGAGGTCACACAGTTTTGCGCCACGAGAACAACAACAAACTGTACGACGACCTGCGTGAGAATCCGCAGCATCCGCTTTTTGAGTGTCAACATCGGTCAACGTCGCCGCTCCATATTCTCGTCTCGTGACACCGCACGGCCCGTGACAAGCCCGTCGCGCTGTTTCCTTCGCAAGCGAGACCCAACACGTGTGGCTCCTCAACGTTGCGTAACTTTGTGTTAAGGTACACACACACACACACACACACACACACGTACACAGAAACACATATATACACGTATAGACACAACAGAGCACGACTGGGCAAATCGCTCCTCCCGCACAGAGGAGCGATTTCCCGCGGAGTGATATAAGTCGTTTATGATTTTAAAATTGACATAATTTTAAACGAACTGAAAGATTCGCCCGCAACAACACGGTAATTCGCGGGTGGAGCAACATGGGCGTGCAGGGCGCGCTGCTGCAGCTCTATTTTCCGCGGCTTTTTGACGAACCCTCGTTTCCTCGACCCGTCTTGTCGTCTCGAAGTGAATGCGAGAGAACCTTTTAATTGGGGCCATTTTAATCGAATCTGTGTAAATAATCTAATCTAGGATTCTTATACACACCGCTTCTTCGCTCCAATCGCTTAGCGTGTTGTTGCTTGAAATCTGTTAATTAAAAAAATACACACATACACACACACATTAACTTTAATAGCGATAAGACATTGCGTTTTTTTTTCTTTTTTCCTCTCGCGTATAGAATAAGACATTTTAGAGCTATGAAAAAGTAGAGAAGTCGCAAGGATGATTTCCTAAAAGATATGAGCATATCTTTCTGACAGAGATCTAATTAAGAGGTATTGTTAAATTATATCCTCCTGAAATTTGTCTCGGTAGAGAGCCTTACATTTTTTCTTAAAAGTAGCGGACGAAAAAGGAGACGCCATTACGAGAATGCCGCCTCTCTTCGGAATCACCTGACTAATTGAATAATGGTTCTTTTTTTGTAAATCTCGATGGTGTCGATGAATCTATCCACTAGCCGGATAAAGGTTAATTTTACAATTGATTATGAAAGAGAGAGATAGAGAGAGAGAGAGAGAGAGAGAGAGAGAGAGAGAGATTTGCATATCTGCAAAGGTTTTCACGCCGAGCAGCAGAAAGGTGAGTGTTTCGATTTGCGTTTCGGTTTTCGTCGCGCGAGGCTACGTCGCGGGCCCTAAACGTTAACAATAAAAGTCGTCTAGACTGCTATCAATTAAGAGGATTAAGTCGTTTCCACTGTACCCCCTCCCCCCCCTCCTCCCCCAACTTACACCCTCCGTTTCTCCAGTCGAATAAACGAACGAAGGAATCTCCTCCCAAGCTGTAGTGTTCAGGTTGCGACGACGACACGCCAGTGTCCGCATGCTCACGAGCAGGCGTGAAAGAAAGAAGAAAAAAAAAGAAAAAAACACACACACACACACACACATACAGAAGTCAGAGTAAAAAGCACACCACGCTCGACGAGAGCGCCGTGGCACAACCACCCCCTTACAACACTTTTCAGATCAGAAATCGCGGATCGATTCGCGAAAATTGAATTTTATATTATCGAAACAAAAATTAAAAAAAAAGGAGGAGAAAAAAGGAAACAAAAACAATAAGGAACAATGAAATCGACGACCGACACGCACGCGCACACACATCCTGATACACATCCTCGCATATACTCACAAATACGAACACAGAGACACGGGGCACGCACACACGTACACACATCCACACACGATATATTAGTGTCCCTCGGCAATATTTTGTCGGGCCGAGAGGCGTTTTTATAAGAATGGTTTTAGATCTCCGAACAAATTTTGCGATGCGAACCAAACGACTACTAAACTAAAAAAAAAATAATATAGACTTTGACTCGGCCATACGTAAACGTAAGATAACAGAGGGCCGGATGCGTGAGAGAGATGAATATGCCCGCCGTTTTGTCCATTGCCCGTGAGAGAAAGAAAGAAAGAAAGAAAGAAAGAAAGAGAGAGAGAGAGAGAGAAAGAGAGAATGAGAGAGAGAGCAAGAGTGTGAGAGAGAGAAAAGAGGAGAGAAAGAGAGAGAGAGAGAGAGATCTAACATAAAATGAGAAATAATTTAAATAAGGAAACAAAGTTTATATTCGAGGCAATATTTGTTACAATACAACTAGAGGATAAGTTGTGTATCGTGTAATAATCGGGGGCTTCGGCTGGTGGTAAACGCGAGGACTTATCCTCACCGATCGCCGACGACGAAAAACCGTTTCGCTGGAGCTGTCGATCGTAAAGGACGGCCGTATTGACGTCGTCCGGGAGGAACGCGAGCGCGAAAGCGGAAATAAAAGTGGTACTAAGTTAATTAACGCGCGCTCAGCGATCAACTGCGACGATGATGATCGTTTGTTATTTACACTCCTGGTGGTAGANTTATTTTAATCCGTTCACACTCTCTCCCCTACCAAGGAGAGCCTTAAAGTTGTTTTTACATCACATTCTCATATTTTTATTATTATTACGATCGATATTGTAATTATTAATATAATTACATTTCATTTTATCGTATTATTATTATTATTGTCATTGTCATATCATTATCATCTTCTTCATCACCATCATCTTCATCATCGTCATTGTCTTCACATCATCCATCATCATCATCATCATCGCCATCGTGTAATTACACATTGAATTTCGATTGCGCGTGGAAACACATCACGTCTCACATCGGAAAGACATTTTTCAATTTTTTTTTTTTTTTATTTGACGAACAGGACCTAAGATAAGGCAAGTAGCTAAGACGCTGAACGATTTAACGTGTAACCATATCATACAGTTTTGTAGATAAATATATATATACATACACACACACACACACACACACACACACACACATATATATATATATATATATATATATGTATATATGTGTATGTATTTATGTGATGCGGAGTATGGTGTTATAAATTAAGAGCGTCGTGTCGCGTGGCAAACGCGTCGCCGCGTTATTTGCTCTGCAAGGCAAATCCGTGAAGCATAACTCTGCGTCCGGTCGCGTATAATTCCTCGGAAACGAACTCGTGAACTCCACGCGGAGGTTCCGCTCGATCATTGTTTTTTCTTTTTTTTTTTCATACTTTTTCGGAGAAAATTCACGCACACCTTTCTCGGTTCCTCCTATTTTGCAGTTCGAGATCACGATCAGCAATTCCTTTACGATGCGATTGCTTATAAATAACACACCCTCGAATGGGGGCCTCAGCCGTGGCGCGACACCGAATATCGGAATATTTTGTCAGATTTTATCGGATTTCATCGGATTTATCTTATCAGATTACGCACGGGCCGCGCTCTCCGGCCAAAGAGGAGTTTCTCGCTTTGTGTCCGTCGAAGGTGGCGAAAACGCGAATTCGTTCTCGAGAGCCATCACGGGGGAAAAAGGCGGCGGCGTCGTTTCCCAGGTGACACGTCCCGCGCGACGGGGCGACACCGAGATGAGAAAAGCTCGCTCCCGGCGCGAGTTTACCAACAGTTTCAGCGAGATTTATAATAAGGAGACGCATCGAGAGATCGAGCACGCATATATACCAGACTGTCGCTTATTTTCTGACACTTTACCCACGCGCGCTGAACCTCCGGTAAAGTAAGAGCCGTGTACGTAGAAACGTATATTTACAACGAACTTAAACAACACTCTCTCGCTCGACTCGTCCCGGTCGTCGCTTCGCGTCGTTTCCCCCTCGGCCAGCAGCCCCTCGGTGCACATGTGCGGCGACCGGGCCGCGTCCCTTCGACGTCGGGTCCTGACCTTTACATTTAACCCTTTTCCATGTGTGCGCTAAGTATTACAATTAGAACCGAAGAAGAAGAAGAAAAAGAGAAACTCACTAGAGAAGAACCAAACACCGAACTAGTAGAACTTCGTGCGCGCTCTACGGGTCCTCCGTAGGACTCTTTACTTAACGAGGAGGACGTGTAGGGATAGGGATGATCCGTCTTCTCGTAGTCGAGCCAGAGAAGGGGGAGGGGAGGGTGAAAACAAAAAACCAAAAAGAATAAGCGCGGCGAGGCGCGCGTAACCGTAGAGCGAGGAACCGAGGGTAGGTAGGTGGCGGCTGCTCTCGCAGTCTGCGGCGCAGAAATCGATTTCTAAGGATAGAGCCGTCTGTCCCGACGTTGCAGGGGTGTGGAAGGATTAAATCTAAAGACACACGTGTGAGTAACGGGATACGTCTCGAGTATTGTGCATCAGAAGATGACGAGCCTCGCTGAGAGAGCTTCCTCACGCGGCGTTTGTATGTTGCATATCAACCCTCGGACTGGCACCACCCTTTCATCGGGTTGCGATCTGCGTGACGAATGGGCGCGGAATTCCGAGGATTGCGCGGAGAATCGCGCGAGGACAGGTGTGAGTCTAGTCCGACGACGACGCAGAAAGATTCTGTTCTCAGGTGCGCGCGCGCGAGTGGACGACCAGCACACTTCCGAGGGAATGTCGTCCCCCGAGGACGATGAATCCTCGGGGTGTGTTGGTGTCTCACCGGATAAATTTATATTTCTACGCAGCTACCGTGAGGTGCGCTTAATCCTGGCGCGAATCGACCGATGAGACGGGGGGAGAACGACAGCGAGGGGAGGGGTGAGAGGGAAGGGAGAAATTAATTCCAACAGGATTAAATTCATTTACGGCGCTTACGTGCGAAGCAGTTGCGTCGTTCGGCACACCTGTCCTCGGGTGTACCGCGTGCTTCCGCATCTCCATCCGCCGCCGGGAATTTCGATACATCGAAGCGCAGCGGGACGCGCGACCGACTACCGCGCTGCGCATCGAAACGCCAATCCTCGGGGTGCCGTCGCAGTGAGGGGTTAAAAGGGCGCGTTTAGACGTTAGACACGCGCGTTTTACGTTGTAAGATTAATCGCGCGTCTCTTTCCACGGACGAGTGGACGTGTACATAGCTTATATATACCTGGTTCTTCTTTTTCGTTTCTTTCTCCGTTTGGTACGACGAGAAACCCGAGACCCCCGAGTAAGTTTTCGCGTTACTCTCTCTCTCGCTAAGTGTCACGCTTATATATATATAGAGGATCTAACTTAAATTAAATCGATGAACAAGGACGAACACACGTACAGACACACACAAATACACACGCACGCACACACACACACACACACACACATGTACACGGAGACACTTAATCGATGATCGCAGAGCGCGAACGCGACTGCGGTTGAAGTAACCGCGATCCGGGCATCCTCTCGCGGACATCTTCTGGTGAACAGGTTCTAAACGTTGTACAAAATCAAATTGTAATTCGTAGCCCGTAGAGATCCTGTAAAACGATACCAGTATTCCAGAGTAGAGTAACATAATAGCACTGTGTACGTATAAGCACGAGACTACATGTTATGACACACTCCTCACACGGACACACCGAAACTTCGAGGTTGTAAAGACGAGAGAGCCATCTGTGTCGATAATTATTAAATTAATTGTAAACGAAGGGCGCAAGCCTTGCGGATAAATTGGTTTTAGAGATCTTAACTAATACATATCCCATCTTCTCTATATGTATATATTTGCAATCGCATGATGAGTATTCGATTGATTAATTATTAATAATGTAATTATCATTATTCTTATTAGTGTCACGAGAGATTATTTATAGTCCTTCTCACCCCCCTCCCGTGGGCTTTGTGAAAGCCCACGGGTGGCCGGATAAATATATATATATATATATATACATATATATATATATATATATATATATATATATATATATGTATGTATGTATGTTTAAATGAACGTTGCGTTTAAGGCGTTAGGTTTAATGCTCGTTAGTTAGACACTTAGATAGCTGAGATACAGTAGGTAACATATCGTTAATATTGTTATTAATTAATGGTAACTGCGAAAGGGTATTACTGCCGTTGCGCTTTGCTTCCTTTCCGCGCGATGAGGCGCGCCGCTCCGGCCAGTTCTCTGCCGACAGAGATCGGTCACTGCGTTTCGAACACTCCGCTTATCCGTCGCCGCGAATCCGCGTTTTGTGTAATCCACGTTCTCACCTTGATTTCCCCCGTGAATGACAAAAGACGCAGGAAGATTTCGCCACTGCGGGATCATTTCACTTCTACGCCATCATTCGTCCGCAGCATCGAGGTCTCGCATTCGAGTAAATCGCCCTTCAACTTCGTTACATCGGAGTGCCCTTCGGCCGGTAATCCTTCTCTCTTCCGTCGAGAGCGGCCGTCGGGGCGACGGAGGCAACCGTGCGAAACGAAGCAAAGCGCAGTGTAGCCCCTTCCTAGCGATTCTCCTGACGAGCCTCCAAGTATTCCCGGTGACGTATACCTGCTCCACATATCAGGTCTTAGGCACCCCGAGCACTACCATATGCCATATCAATGTTTCTAAGCTGTGTCCCTTCCTTCCCCCTCGTTTCCCGTCCTTTTGCCCGCCATTCGATGTCTCGGTGAAGGGAAAAAAAAAGTTAGCCGCACGCCGATCACTTTTTATCCCTTATCTTCCTTACCATCCCTACCTCTTCTCCTTCTCTTCCCCCCCCCCCCC
>NW_014554606.1:676668-703515 GCF_001313825.1 Dinoponera quadriceps | reverse complement strand
CCCCCCCCCCCCCGTCTTTTCCCCATCCTTTACCCGTTATTGTCCGCTCTCTCCACCTCGTTACTGTACATCTGAGCCGGAAGGGTCTCTAAGCTCTGTCTTCCCGTCGCTACGTGAAAAGACAAATTAGATGTAATAAGATTTGTTGACTGTATACATTATTATATATATATACATCGATCACGCGCATCACCGGCATATAAACACACATCCCCCACACGGTCAGTCCACCACCACCACCACCACCACCACCACCACACTACCATCGAACACGGAGAGAGAGAACACACACGAGACGATGGCCGCCGCTGCGTCAAGATGGTCCACGATGGATCGCCAATGCTAAGATCGCGACCAACGCGACCGGTCAACCGGTTGATCCCCGCGCTCGTGCGATACTAGGATTCGCGCTTGTCCTCACCTCCGGCAAGTAGTAGTGGCTCGACACACGGGGAACTCGACACTATCTGCGATGCGAAGCGATTCTCGGCCGTTCTGATCGTTTTCAAGGTTGTAAGTTTGCGTCGGGAAGAAACGGGCACTCCGTCAGGATTATTTTTAACCGTTTCTTTTTCATTGATCCTTACGCTAAAATTATGGAGTATTGTATCAACGTGTCATCGACGGGTGGGGGCAGTCTCGAGGCTTCGGTTTATATTTGTTTGCTTTACCTGCGTTTATCGTAACTTTTTGCAACATTAATTCGTTGGGACGGAAAATTGGTTGTAACCGATTCTGATATTTCGATTCCGATGGACGCACAGTTCCTTTTTTGTCTCAAGCGACGTGGCATTTACGACGGTGATAATAATTTCTTGTTTTTGTATCGGGTTGTGTTTAATTCGTCGGTTGTATTTAATTAATCGTCATTACTGCCACGCTCAAGCGGACGAGAGTAAAAGGTCAGGCTTAGGTTCACCGATTCATGCGCGCGCTGCGAATCTTAGGAAGAAAATCGTTCCGCAGTTTAGACACGCGTGAAAAGCGGCGTACGTAGAACGCAGTCTTTAGTGGGACAACTTCAACCATAAGCGGCTCTTGTCTTCCTACTTGCGACTTTCTATTAGAATTTTATGTTTATGTGAAAGATTGTGAACGTCGTTGCGTCATAACCAACATGAAACAGTCGACCAATCAACGAAGTAGCTCCTTCCGGCATTCGGTCTTAAGGCTTCGGCTCTCGCGTTAACTCAGTTCGTCGTATACACGTAGTTTAAATAAAAAAAAAAGATAAATAAAATAGAGTAAAATAAAATTTTAAAAAATTAAAAAAAAAGTGTACTTAGGCATAAGTAATCAGCACAAAGGCCTCGTCGGTAAAGCGTTTTAGAATACAATCGATCTTCGCGACGCTACGATTTAACGTTCTCTGTTTGGCTACGCGCCAACTTTTCCACGCGCCATCGCGCTCTTTAATATTCGATATTCAATGCACACAACGATAACCGTAACAATTGCCATCGAGATGCGCAGAGAAAATCCGCTTTTAATGATAATCGAGCGAGCCCGCTTGACTTTTTTTTTTATCGTTACAAAAATATTCGAGTCGAATGAAAATGGAAGGGAAAAGAGAAAACAAGTCATAAATAGTCGAGGACGATTCTCGTGGAAACTAAATTCGAAATGAAGAGAAACGTAACGTGGGAAGCCCCAATTATTAGGAAGCAGTTGTAATTATCGAAAGGATCATCTGGAACGTCCGACATTATCGGTCAGTGCGCGAAAGTGCGTCGATACTCTGCGTAGCGCTCGAGGAAGCCGCGGGAATTAGCGCGGCCGAAGTGTGAGACTCGAATTAAACAACTTCGGGAATTACCCGTTTCGCTTGATTAATTTAATTAATTAAATCCGACGTTGAAATCGACGCGCGAGAGCGGGTGACGCGGGGTGAAAACTCGCGCGCGCGTTGGAAGCCCCCATGGGCCCCGATCTGCTTGATCATTCGAGGAATGTCTCGCGTTTCATTCCCCGACGCGGACTCGTAATTTCGAGCCGGTCGTGTCAATCGAGCATTGACCATCCATAATAGCCCGTTGTGTCGCAGCGTTGCCGCCGATATCGCGAGTCGTGGAGAACGAGATCTATTTACACCAGACGACACGCCCGCACGACACACTCACGTGCACACACACACACACACACACACACACACAAGCGACGAAGAAATACGTGGTAACGTGCGATAATAGCGTCTGATGGCGTGTGCTCTTATCACGCGTTTGAATTTCCTCCGTCTCACCCAAGACGACGATATCCTCCTACCGCACACGTTAAATGTATCGCGACATCGCAGACCCCCGCGGCCTTCATCTTCGCGACCCCTCCTTCCGCACATCGTGTATATATATATATTTATCCAGATTAAGGGATTAAGGGATTTCGAGGCGGAATACGATCTGGGACCTCTGTATATATCCATCGGTGTCATCGGGTACGCGATATGCGCTTCATGTGTGTACGTAAGAAAAGAAAAATATCTAATAGAATATCTATAAGGAATAAGAACTACTTCTCAAGCCGAGCTCTGATCGCGTCGTTCATCGAGGAAGGGACATGAGATAACGTTTAAGATCATCCCTCGAAACGTGACGGAGAGCATTCCGCGTCGGACAATATTAGGACACGAGAGCCTTGTGTGTACACACGCGATATACACGTCCTCAAAAAAAAACACACACACACACACACACATACACTTGAACACATGCGTAGACACGCTCCAAAAAAAAATGTGGTTACTCTTAAAAACGAAAAGGAAAAAAAAATAACGATGTAATGTGTATATTAATACTGTATGTCGTACGCTCTAATGTTGTTTGAAGAGTTATTTGCGAGTCAATTATCTGTGCCTAGCAGCCCTGTGCACCCTATCAAATGTACCACCGTTCAGATGAAAGAAACCAAAAACGCAAAATGGCGAAAGATAGAAAGAGAGAGAGAAAGAGAGAGAGAGAGAGAGAGAGAAAAATGATGGATATATATACGGTGACGGTGACGACGATGACGACGATAACGACGACGACGACGACGACAAATTCATGCCAACACGATGAAGAGGGGAAAGAGAGATGATAGAAAGAGATAAGAGAAACACAGAGAACGAAAGAGATATATTAGTATCGAGCAGAACACACGACACGACACGTGCGTCTCTCACAAATTGCACCCTGTATACATAGTTCGCACAATGATCTGTTCCTATTTTGGAATCAGTTTTTTCGGATTTGCCAAGAATGTATATCTACAGATTCTATATGAGAATATATATAGAAAAAAAAAAGAAAAAAAAACTGGACATGAAATATAAAGTATTGAAATCTAGTTCTGGAATTGTTAACCCTCACGACCAAAGCGGATCCAAGCGCGATTTACCGAGGGGGTGCGCCCGATTAATTGCACGAACCCCTCGTGCAGCCTAAGGTAGCGCTTTCGTTTTGCTTTCCCCGCGATCGGACAACGTGGATGTGCGATCTCTGCTCATGTTTGTGCATCGAGAAATAGAGATTAGCTCCACTCGAATGGTTGTTACTTTTCGCGAGAAAGAGTGCGTGTGTATGTGTGCGCGCGCGCGCGCGTGTGTACATGTGCATGTGTGCGTGTGAAAGAGGGGAGAGGCTGAGAGCGGAAGTGCGTGAGACGCGCGCGTGACGGTGACAATCGCTTAATAAGGTAGAATGAAAGAGAGTGACATCTGAGGGAGAGCCGCTTCTATAAATTGACGAAAGACCGACACTTTACGTTCTTCTCCATTGGTCAGGATGCGGTTCTGTGCGAATTTTTTAACAGTATGACGTCAAAATGTATCAGCAATTATAAGTCGGATGATGCGTTTTGAAGTGCGAAATGACGATTGCAAAAGGTCAGTGCCGGACACTCGAGCTCCGATTTCAGCGAAATATCCAATATCTGGTCGTCCGATCGCCTTTTTAACGGATGTCTTCACCGGTGTCGTTTCACCCTCGCGTGGCGAATACGAACACACGATATCTCGAGTCTCGAAGTGAAGAAAGAAAAATGGCCGGACGATTCAGCGGAATTAGCGTTTGTAAAAGTACGTAAAGGCAGGAACAGGGAGGTAACGTCGACGCAAACAACGCGCGGCAACACACGCAAGTATATATATATATTCCGTATTCTTTCACGGTGAGCGTTTGCCGCCGATCGAAGGAAAAACAAGAGAGAGAGAGAGAGAGAGAGAGAAAGAGAGAGAAATCTCGTAAAAGAAAAGAAAGACCGAACGACACTCGAAATCTCGCATGTACACGAGCTTTGCGACTCGATACTCTGCTCGCAACCAAGTTAAATAGATATAGATATATATACATACACACACACACAACACACACACACACACATATATATATGTATAATATTATATATACCGTCACACACTGAACACAACAGCACAACCACCACCAACCACCACCATCACTATCACGACCCACGTACACATATATATATATATATATATATATATATATGTATGTATATATATACATATATATATATATGCATCTCTATATTATATAAACGTATATTACATTTACGAATACGCGCGAAAAGAAACTCCTCACTCACTCTTATGTGACTTACACTGGTGTACACGCTGTAGGACGTATGTGAGACGCCTGTATGTGTGTCTAGAGATGCGGGAATTACATGCTGCTTCTTCAAGTACTCTCTGTTCGTTGAAGTACACACGGAACGATCACGCCGCTTCTCGTCCGTTCGCGCGGATTCATGTGATTTTACGCCGCTAATTACGCCGCTCTCGTGTCGTAAGAACGCGCTTGTTGGTCGTGTCGTTGTCGTGTCGAAGGGCCGATACGCGTTTGAAAAGTGAGACGCGTCGCGCTTTTTCGCCGTTTCCGACGCGGTCGCGCGATCTCTTTCATCCTTCGAGTGTGCGCTCGCCGAGGCAGGGGATACTTTCGTATCGAATCGTAAGCCGTTTGTGGCTTTACGACGTAACGAACGACTGTTGTCGGTCATTTTTCGAGTCCACGCGGCTCCAAGATTACGGCAACCGTCCGCGAGTAATGAAAGTTGTCTCATTGATCGCGCGACGTTTAGTCGCGTTTTGCCGTAAATTCGCGCGGTGCGCACGGCGTAGGATGAAAGGCGACGAAACTCCTCGGATGTTTTAGTTTCCCTGAGATGTTTTTCCGTTTAAAAGCGGTCGTTAGATGCAGACGCATCTCGAGCGGTCGGCAGAGACGAAGCAGCGGGCGTGAATCGGTTAAACATTAATCCCGGAAATACCAAGTCTTCTCTCCTTTACACGCACTACAAAGAGACATATCTTCTCGTCCGTGATTATTCTGAAAAAAATAAAACGAGACGTCGTGAGACGAACTTTGCCGTAGAAACGCGAAACAGTCCAAGTTAAAGAGAGCGGTATCGAGAGAAACACAGAGAGAGAGAGAGAGAGAGAGAGAGAGAGAGAGAGGGACAGAAAGAAAGAAGGAGAAAGAGAGGGAGAGAGGAAGAGAGAGAGAGAAAAGGCAGGAAAAGATATAGCGTTGCGATGATGAAACATAAACCGGGAATCTTAATTCGCGCTTTCCCCGACAATTTTTACGCGAGCTTGGTATTTCGAGGATCGATAAGAGGAGCGACAGACATGCCGGAGGTCACAGTTAGGGAAAGAGAAACAAGAAGGAGAGGATAGGAATGGAGTAAAAAAAGATGAGAAAAAAAGTAAAAAAAAAGAAAAATTATATACACTCATCGAGCGTTCGCTAGTAAAAGACATGGTAGGCTATTATTATCGCTAAATAGTCGCGTAGCCGATAGTGATGTAGTTTATCCTTTAGAGTTATTTTAAGTTCTTAATTATATGGACAAGGAAGAGAGAAAATGAGAAAAAAAGGGAAAAAAAAGAAAAAAAAAAGTGGTTACTATAAAGCTATCGTATCACATTACACACTGTAACACGTCGATTATAATGACAAGAATATTTACCTGTGCATATTGACATATTATGAAGTCACATCATTAAAACATATACTACTCAATATATCCAGCGTCAGCGACTCGATTCATTGACACCCACACCATATACCATGCATATATGTCGATAACTCGGAAGTAGAACGACCGAAATCTCGTGAGTCGAGATCTGCTCGTCCCCGCCCGAGAGACTCTCATCTCCCGTAATCTTCATCTCGATAACGCGGTAATCTGTTCCGAAGTATAATTAATAATTGACCACGGTTAGCCCAGAGAGAGAGAGAGAGAGAGAGAGACGGAAAAATGGGGAAATTAATTCTTACGTTCCGTCACAAGATTCCCGAGATTATATCGCGCCTCTCTCACGCGCGAAATTCTTAATCGATTCCAAGATTCGGCCGGGAATATTTAATCGCACCGTATCTCTCTTCACACCCGCAACTTTTTGTATTAAATAACTCCGTTAACGCGCAGGTACGCGAAAGTTTCTTTCTCCGGTGGCTGTTTAACGCCCGACGCTCGGCTGAAATTTTTAAATTCCAAGACGGGAATTCCATTCCGCTGGCGAAATCCGGAAATCCGGAAGGATGAACCCGTGCCCCGGCTGGAACGTAAGCGCGGAATATGATTAACGACGGTCGCACTGCTTCCGAGGTATCCACCAAAGTGAGCGAACAGGCGCCCGGTGGGGCGAGTCGGATTGAAATATTGAAAACTCGCATTCGCCGCCGACTCACTTCGACATACTTCAAACTTACTCCACCGATACTCATGCATCTATACTACTCTCTCTCTCTACTACTACTTACTGCGAGTGGAACTGCGAGTTTTTCCCCACTTTACTCCGATTCGCACCGCCCGAACCTGTTCACTGCACCGGTCTAACCCTATATACTATATACCTACTCAGAGACTACATTTCGCGGCGATCGTCACACCACGCCGGGTGTGTGTCACACCACGTGCCTCAACACTTATTCATCAGGACTCTCCCGCGCCCCCTCTCTCAGCCCTCGCGCATCCATGTGTGCGGGGGTTGGTGATCGCGCACGAGAGCACCCCGGTTACTAAATGTTACGGCACGTGCGCATACCCGGTGTGCCGTAGTCGTCGCGAAAAAAAAAAAGATAAACGGCGATCGTGAGGAAGGTTCGCCGACGGGGACCAACGTCAGATGTTATACGCACAAGTTGTCAGAACTGGAACTACACTGGTAGTTCCTTTTTCACGGTACAGTTTTCAATCTCACGGTCTTCAACCGTGAGCTTTTGAAAATCTGTCGGGAAATATACATTAAATTGCACTGTTGCGCGAATCTGTCCCCCGTGAGACGCTAAATAAATCATATTTTAATAATAACAGCAATGAATATTGAAGAATGCATATACATACGTATAACACCTGCCGGACCCCCGATTCTACACGGTAATGATATACAGTTACATTTACCTCGCGCGTTTGCGCAAAACAAAACGACTCGTATACATTATCGTTATGTTTCGTCGGGGGAATTTTGCACGGTGACGACCTTTCAGCATATACGTTCTCTCTCGTATGCTTATTTACGAAACTTGAACCACTCCACGTTCAAAGAAATCAACGCATGCTCTACACACGTTATATACCCCTCTCGTAAATGCGTATATACGACGACCGTTCGACAACGTTTATACGAGTTACTCTCACGTTTTACAATTACACGTGACATTATTCACATTATCAGTCAACGTTTCCAGTATCACGCGTGCGATTTCGTTTCCTCTCATCAGAAATAACCTTGTTACGACGAGCCTGAGATGAGTCGTAATTGTTCAGAAAACATATTTTTTTTTGTTAAAATTTATTTAATTTTTTTTTTTAAGATTGATCCACGTGATTTACAAAGGATGATGGGTAAAATAAGCCGATTTCGGCCTCCGAAATAGTAAATGGAAAGAGTGTTTTTTTGTAGTTTTTAAGCTGCTGAGTTTCGTTGTGACGTTTTGAGAAATTTCAATTTGTCGGGAAAGCATTAAAATCAACATATGAAGCTATTAATCGAGACGGCCGATTTGTGCTACGTTTTGCGAGAAAAGACCTGCCGCGCGATTATGTAAAATCCAGCCAAGCGTACGCTTCGCGTCGCGACTGTCGGGGAGATTCACGAACAAACGCGAAAGTTTGGCATAACCCCGGGCCGGAAATTTTAGTTCTACGTTGCATTAATACTGCAAGTTCCGCCGAACTTAAAGGGCCAATGGAGAATTTCGAGATCAGAACACCGCACAGACTGTTGTTTGCTCTACCTCGACGATTACTCACCGCATTCTCCCTGTTGAATTTCAAAAATAGAAACTTGTTTATCATTTTTTTAATATTCCACTATCTCAATATTCCGCCTGCATTTAATGTTTACTTTTAATTTCAATCAGCGATATATTAATTATTACTAAATTTACTCAGATGCGGGCAGACTATGTGAGAGAGGCGAACGAATATTAAATAATCCAATAAAGGTTGATGGTTGTGGGTAAATCGGAATTAAACGATGCGTGAAATATCGGGACCTAAATAAAATCTCTCGATTCACGGTTCGTCGAATGTCCTCTGAAATTCGGAAATATCGTATAATAAGTATGTTCGCACATATAGGGAAGTGTGCGAGATATCACCGTCTTAATGTTCCACGTTCTCCGCGTCCTGGTTTCCTGATCCAACGTCTCGGCTTGCGGCTTCGGCACTTCCGACACCCACACGTGGCACTGACACCGGCATTCGCGTAGCTACGATTCGGTCGTGTTAATTAACGGCTGTGCCAACGATAATCCCGTCAGAAGCCGACCAGAAGGTCGAATATTATATAATTATTTAATAGGAGAATTATAAATAATGCGCCGGTGCATTTCTTCTGGTACGTAGTTCGTCGGTTTCAAATGTACGTAACAGTTCGATCGCAAGGAAAACGAGATGCGCGAGAATATCAGAATAATGGGCAAGAAGGATTACGTCATCCCTCACTAGTCGCTGTTAAACGGCCGAGACAGCACAATAGCACAAACAAAACATTCCGAAGCTTCAAGGAGGTCGAACTTACTTTCATCTGTTACGAACTTTCCCGAGTGTTTCCATTGCATTACGTACCGAGGAATACATGTATAGTACATTGTACGGTTACCCGAGTTGAAATTTTAGTCCTGCATTAAGGCCTGTTTTCTAATTTATTTGTTAACATATAGGTATTTGTTAACATATAGGTTCAAGCTTGACCTGGTGATAACGTAAGAATTACGTTTCTTCCATTTACAATTAATCGTTGAACTTTAAAAATTATCACTCAAAAACCGGTCAGTTTAACGATTGACCGTGAATGGAAAAACACAATTTCTTGCGTTATCATCAGTTTAAAGTTAAACCGTAAGTTAATCGGAAAATGAAAAAACCGGGCCTGAGTCCAGTTTAGTTTGCTGATTCTTCAAAAGTTTTCCGTTGTGTTCCTTTAATGCTGCAAATGGAAAATTTTGGAGATTTAATATGGAAGTCAAATTTTCATTTGGATATTGCGCTCCTGTCGGTCGATTGAATATTTCGTCGGCTTCCAAAATATTCATCATGTTGCCGTTGGCGTCGCGTTAATTAATCTGTTTTTCCGATCGAATTGAATTTACGTATCAATATCAATACCACGGCCGATTAACGGAGGACAGGACGTGGACAATTAAGACGGAGGTTAAGACGTCAGCAGTGATTCGTCATATATTTCCAGAGATACCAAATCATTTATTATGCAAGAGCTTTCCGATTTTAACGAGCGTTCGACGAACTGATCGAAAATGAAGAGATGATCGGGTCGAAATTCCGATAGGTATTTATAATCCACCATCACTTAATAGGTAATTTCCATGAATCTCTGATTGCCCGTGAATTTGTATCGTTATTTCATAACGCTGTGGAAAACATTGACACAAACTGAAGAATTATTCATGAATACGAGACTGCAAAATTAATTAGATTCTCAATGGAAAATATCGCAATAATTCGTGTCTGTAAATATTGACCTTGCAAGTGCTGATTTTCACATTCGATAATATATTCTTTGGGCCGCGATATCGGTTACAATGTCAATGCTTCCTTCTCATTCCTGTTTAGTCTGGTTATTCAGCATTAATTCAAATTTAAATCTCGATTAATAAACGCAGTGTTATTATCGGACGTATAATTGTTATCTTCGCCTTTACAGCTTTTTCCTGATCAGCTCTTTTAAGAGCTTCAAATTTCAGGCGAGACTCCTGACGCCAAGTGGAAAAAGAAAGAGATTAGACGAATACAAATTTGTTACTTCTCTCTTTCGCCCATTTACCCATTAATCTTTATTAAATTGATATTTGAGGCTTTCGCGGCGTGTGGAATAGTAGTTGTTTAGGTTTTCGCGTTGGAGCCGCGTTTTTGTCAAACTGTTTCCAACGTTTCGTGAACATTCCAGTTCACGTTTCATCGAAGAAAGGAGAGCATACTGCATAGTGTTAGATTATTCTTCTCTCTGATGCAGCGAACTGATGAACTGTTCACGTGAAACGTTGGGAACGACTCGACAAAAACGCAGCTCCAATCCGGGAGCCAAAACAAACTATATTAAATCATTTAAATATAATATTATATAAAAAAAGAATATAAAAATATAATTAAAATATATTTTTTATTTCACACATACACACATACGTATGTACCTTAACAGCAATTAAAAAAGTTGTAATTAATACATCGCTGATTGAAACTAAGAATAACAAAATTAAATAGAGGTAGACTATTGAGAAGCAATCAGATACAAAATAATTCTGTGTGCGTAAAATAAGTCTTTTTAAGACTCCCAACATGAAAGAAACAGCAGTAAGTGTTGTCGATCATCTCAAGGTAGGTCTGTAGCTTGTTACAATGTTGCAGCTCGCCGATTCTCCATTGGTCCATCTCGCCTGGCGGGATTTGCGGGATTGACGGGGTTAGGGAGGAAGAAAATTCGGGCAGTAGCGCGATAAATCGCGGCCGATAAGGCGCGCAACGAACGCGTGTTCTGCTCGGTCGCAATTTCCGCGAACGACGATCGGCCCGGCGTAATTACCGCGGCTCTCTCTCTCGCAGATTCGCGTTCCCACTCTTCCGCGTATGAGATTTACGCACCGGAATACCGCGCGCATGGGCGCTCAACGGGATCTCGCTGACGTGTCCCGGCTTGGATCGTGCACGGAGAGTTCGATTACGCCGACGTATCCGTTCATCCCGCCGCTCCCGAGAGCGCATTTCACGAGTGACACGTGGGTGGGCGGATTCTAATGCGAAACCGGGCGCTTTATCGGCGCGAAAATCCACTGCCACGTGCGCGAAACCGAGCCGAAAGCGGCGGAGACGCCTGCGATGGATAAACTTTGGCCGCGTTCAGCGGAAAGAAAGCTGCTCAGTCAGCGTGATCATCATTTGTGACTGGAATCTTTTGGATTCTTAGAATCCAAAATGTCATAACCTCCGATTAACTCAACCCGAGTCGACATTTAGTTGTACTAAATTGAGTTTTCAAATTGTATTTTTCTGATGCGTACTGACATATATGATCATATATGTAACCACATACATGGGCAAAGTTCATATATGATTTTATATAATTATATATAATCGTGTATAATATCATTTTTTCCCGGGTAATCAATCACAGTTGACATTTAACCGGTCAGTTAAGTTAACCGGAGGTTGTGAAACTGGTAGACCTTAGTAGATCCAGGAGGACGTACCAATCAGGAGCCAACGGTCATTAAGCGCTCACCGAGCTGCTTTTTCCGTTGAACACAACTGTGGCTGATCTATCCGCCTTGATGTGCGCGAAAACGATATCTGAGCGAGAAGGAGAAATGAACGTAAAGAGTAGCGTAACGCGACCGGTGTAACGTAATCCGTCACGTACCTCGTTCTCCCTTTTCATTTCTCCCTCGAGTGTCGCACAATGGTCTATTCCGCAGTCGAGTCATTCAATCCCCCGTGACGTCCTTCTTTCCTCGCGAAGGAACGTATAATAAGGATTTCTTTTTTTCTTTTTATCGCATCTCGTTAAGAGGGAGCTCGGTTTCGGATTAACATTTCTGGCGAAACGACGGCGTTTGTGTCGAAATCGGAAAGACTCGGAGCTACTCTTCATACCGGATGGATCGATATGTATTTACGACCGACACATCCCTATAAGCGTGTAATATTATTTAATATTAAGTAATATTCTCGGCATATTCTTGGGATATTAGACGCAATATTCTAATAATATTCTAGTAATATTATTTAATATTAAGTAATATTTCCGGAATATTAATGGATGGTTATATGTCTACTTCTAATAATATTGGAAAAATAATATTATTTAATGTTATTGTTATATTATATATTTTTTTAAATATTCAACTCTATGTATAGTTTTTTATTTTAAATGTATTGCAATACCAATTGTTTTATTATATAAATAAAGTCGAAGTAATTTTGTATAAAAATACGTTTCATACTAAACAAAATTATATATTTTCCTATATTATTATTATTTTATTCTTTTTTAATATTCTAAGAATATTTTTATAATATGCCAACAATATCATGTGAAGCGGACATATAACATCAATAGAACATTCCTATAATATTAAAAAATATTATATAATAAATCTTATCAAATATTATATAATAACCTTAGAATATTATAGGAATATTATTTTAATAATGAATGATATTCATATAATATTCTAAGAATGTTGCGCGCTTATAGAGATGTTCACAACACCGTTACCCACACAGGCTACATGGAATCACACGGGCCACATGGACCACATCTGCGACATATACGACACACATGCAACAAACCACGCGCACGAAACAACGCGCGAGCCGCTGCCGGGGCGAAAATAACGAAATCTTGATAATGCCCGCTTGAAATAGAGTTGCTTGGGCATGCGATCGATTTGCATGCTTAGGGGTAGCATTCCCGCTAGATCCTTCGTTCACTTCACGAGCATGCGCACGTTTCTGAACTTGAACGTACCACGATAACATTCCACATGTTGATACGTTAAGCAACAGTGAATTCGGCAAATATAGCGATTTTCGCGATTTTTCTGCCTCATCTCCGCCAGATTTTCAAATCAAGTCTCTCTTATTTTCGGAATTATCGACCTTGAAAGATCAATAACTCGCGTTATTACTCTATATTTTTGCTCGTCTAACGGTCACACGATGGTTCTTGTTTACTGAGAAGCAACGATTATCATCGAAAAATTAGTTTTCCGAAAAAAACAAAAACGTATATACCTTTAAATTCCAATTTTGTTTAAGAACCTTCGCTAATCTTTACAGAACTTTCCTTTTCATCATGCGACAGACTCATCAGTTCTGAAAGAGGACATATTTGAGCGACAATTTATGGTAAATAATAATCACATCGATCATTATTCTACGTCACGTCGATGACTTCGTCACGTCTCGCGTTTCTTTATTGCGAAAAACCCGGACTTCAGATAGGTGGGGAAAAAATTCGTGTAAAAAAAATACGCAAAGTTCGAAGGAGGTCTCGGGGATTTACAATCTCTCTCGGACATTCGCGTTGGTAGAATGCGGTTGAGAAGTAACGCGGCAGAGAAGTAGGACGTCTCATATAGAACACAGATATTCATATTTCTTCATGTACAGCGACGAGCAGATTCGTATCAGAATTTCCAGAAGGCACGAGAGATGATACAGAAAAGAGCAATTAGTCTGTATCGCAACGGCGTGAAAAGCGTAGAGTGAAATACGGCTTATCCGTATGGCTGTCTTTTATCTTATCACGACGGTGTTCTTTCCCGTTCACGATCGTTCTACACGTGGGAAAGAAGATACCGAAAGATCCAATCGCGTAACGGACGTTTCGTTCCAACCGAGTTCGTCCCCAGTTTTTCTCATTGCTCGCACTCAGACATTCAATTCAATAAAAACACGCATCAAAATTACACATACATACAAAATTACACACACACACACACACACACATATGCATCAACCAAGGAAAGATTGGAGATATGATAAGTTGCAACAGCTCTTTAACGTCTCCTCGTCTGCTGGAAACTTGGTAACTCAAACGAGACGTGGCAGATTAGCGAGAAAGATTTCGTAGGAAGAGAGAAGGCTCTCAAAGTAAAAAGGTGAGAAGTACCCGCACGATTTCACGTGGACGAGGAAGATGAGGGTGGGAAGGGGAGGACCGAAGAATTTCCACAGAAGAGAGCAGAGATTACATGAAAAATTGATGTAAGTAATATATTTTCATATTTACAAGAGCGAGCGTAAGTATATATATATATTATATATATATATATATATATATGTATAAGTTTAATCGGGTAGCTGAGTACTCGTGTGTATGTGTATCGTTGCGCTTGTAAAAATATAAGGCGCGTTTTTTCAAAATGTAATTATTCCATCGATGCCGCGTCTTCGAAGAACACCCCTGCGAATCCTTCCCTCCGAGAGTCTTAGTCGCGTGTCGTGTATTAGAAAATGTGTCCGACCTCCGTTCGCCGTTCGCGAACTGCAATCTGATAACCGCAATTTCGCCCCGGTGAGTTGTTTCCCATTGAAAATCTCGTGCAAATTATCGACGTAACGAGTACATTTTGAAAGAACGCAAAGGATGCTTTCACTGAAAGCGATTAATCTTCAAGGACTTCTTCGGATTCTGATAGGCCGCGAGCTTCGCGCCGGCCGGCTGATGCCGGCCGGCCCGCTTTACAAAAATCGGACCTCCGTTCAAACGAGAACGAAAGCTTTTCGCTTTGTGTGTAGAAAAATACAGGGTGCTCGACAAAGTCTCTGTCTGGTAGTTTGTACGATGATCCGCGTCTCACGTCTGCCGCATATAAAAACAAGAAGTTACTGCGGAATCGAAACTCGCGAAACTCGCGACGCGATCCCTTCTCCGCACAAACGCGCTCCTTCGGCTCGCCCTTCTCGCGAGGGATTTCTCTACTAAACACATATTTGCCTTAAAATTAATTTGCCCGGAGTATCCGAGTTGAAGAAGATTGTCGTTCTCGTGTTTCTCGAAAATAGGGGGATGAATTTTTTTTCTTTCCTTTTTTCTGCGAAATGGAGGTGGCCGTGTGTCAATTTTTCAGGAGGACTTCAAAGAGCAGAGACTTTACAGACACCTTGCACACAAAAATCTCGATGATGTTCCTCTCTCCTTCTCTCTCTCTCTCTCTCTCTCTCTTTCGGGGAATCCCTGCGCATCGAAATCGAAGATCTTGGCGCAATAACATGCTAAACCACACACGAGAGGAAGCCTCAGAGTGACCCTTATGATGGTGTGATTCTTGCCCAGATTCCGATAAAAAAGAAACCTCCCCTTACGGGAGGATAGCGAGGGACGTACGTTGCGCGAGGAATAAAAGCGCAAGGGGAGAGTCGATTCGATCCCTTTAATAATTTTCCGGCCTTCTTCTTCGCGATCGCTCGTCAAGCTTGCGTTTTCCTACGAGCTTAGCACGTTATTGCACCGAGTTTCTCGGTTAGTTCTTCGCTCCGCTTTGTTCCGCCGTCACTCGATCGTAGCCAAGGAAATATTTCGCCGACTGAAACCGTCTCGCAATATCGCCTTTATAAATCGTTCGTACAAGATATTCGGGTCCCGGTCGACGCGCGAGACTTAAATTGATTCGTGACGGACGATTCTCCCGATGTAGCAGCGATCGATAACAGACGGAGCGTGAGGATACAAAACGCCGAACGCGATAAAAAATATCTTTAGGTAACTGTGGAAGGATCTCCTTTCCGTCGGGAGTGCATCATCGCGCCCTTTCGATCCCTCGCAGAGCTTGACTCGGCACGCCGGGAGGCAGGGCGGCTGGTTCGCCTCCTCGGGCCTCGAGGTCGTTGCTGACGGCCTCCGAAGCCTTGAACCGCTTGTATTTCCCTGCAATTCGGTTAACTTTCAGTATACATACTTGTCGATCTTCTTACTGCTTGAAAGTTTACAAATTTTTTTCCGAAAATGGACGAGTATACGAGGCGATACTTTCTTGTAATAATTTGCCGATCGCTCTCGCTTGTGAGGACATAACGATCACGAGAAAAGATTAAAGAAAAAAACGAAAGGAGAAAAGGAGAAAGGAAATTCTACGTATAGAGGTTCCTGCACATCTCTCCCTCGTGTCGACGATGACCCCTGAGAGAGCGCTGGAATTTCCTTTCAAAGCGTTCGCGCGCTCGTCTGCATATCGCGTCGGTGTAATCGCTAATTCATCGAGTTTCGCGTTTTTTTTTTTTTAGTTTTCGCATCAGACTTCGCGTTTTTTCTGTTTTTTTTTGGTTTCGCGTTTTTTTCGCGTTAGGTTTCGCGTTAGGTTCCACGTTAAGTCTTCATGCTAGATTTTGCGCATAGGTTCTGCTCTTACGTTCTACGTTAAATTATCGTACATAGGTTTCTCGTTAGATTTCGCATTAGGTATGACGTTAGGTTTTCATATTAGGTTTCGCGTTTTTTTTTCACACGCGTATGTAACACCATGAAAACTCTCTCCCCGACTGACGTCGTTCAATTTCCCTTTTCTTCTTTCGCGAACCCGACGCGAGACGCCATCTCGTTAGTAACGCGATTTTTTTTACTCGCGAGACAAGTAATTTCCCGTTGTCGTCTATAGAGGACAGATTCTGAATTCCTTTTATAAGATTCTAATAGCATTTTCGCTCTTACAGGGATGAAAGTTTTGCTTAAATTTACCGGACGATGAACAAACCAAACTCGTTTCGGTACGAGGAATTTCTGACTTTTTGAAATTAAACTTTTCACAAACAAACATTCTGTTTCCTCCGATCGAAATACGTTTGGTTTATTCATCGTCAGGTAAATTCAACCCCCATTTCTTCCGTGTAAAATATTTAGGCACGCTGGTACTATGATGTCCGTCGCAAAACAACATCCCCGAGCAAATACAGTCAACTATTGCAGCCATATATTCACTATAAAACTGCATGTATAAAGCCTAATATAGTTAATACTGTAATTCTTTTAATAAAAAAAACCTTCACCTCTCATCCCTCGCTTTCTTCTCATAAAAAAAAAAGAAAAAGAAAAAAAACGAGAGAAACCTATTTTTAGCCGAAATTATCGTCTCCCTTAACACTTTCTGTCGACGGTAAGTAACCAGGCTAAACTGATAGTTCCGATAAGCAATTAGAACGCTTACGGGCTAAGCGGACCATCGTGACGCCCCACCAAATGCTCCAACCCCATCCAACGAGGCAAAATAGAACGGTGAATAGTTGGCCCACACCCACGACGAGATTGACGATGAACGCACCCAATCGTGATTTCAGTCCAGCGACAGGAGAAAATCTCGGCTGTCCAGTGCACATGTTGAACAGACCGCTCCAAATGGTTCCTGCGCAAGTTTAATTAACATTTGCGAACAACGGTATATCCCTTTTATGTGCACAGAGGAGAAGATAGTATTATGGCTCCCTATTTACATTTTGTACAATAATTTTGTCAATAATCATTATTTTAAACGTTAAATTTAACGAGATTATATTCGAATGTTGTTCGATCGAAATTCTAGACTCAAAGTGATGAAATATTTATTAGGGCGTTTAAAATGTTAAATAAAGATATGTTAAAATACAAAAACACTCGATGATACGCTCAAGTTTAAGAAGAATGAAGAAGTGTGTGTAACTAAATGTTAAAATGCACCTTGAAAATGGGTTATAAGAAATGCCGGCTATTATATGTATCGACATATTAGAGTCACTGCGAGACAGCGGGCTATTAAACAAATGATTCTCCATTAGTAATCGCTAGAATTCGCCGTCTAATAGCGGAGACATCAGAAGTAGGCCGCAATACCATCTTTTCCTCTACGCATTATTTTCATTGAGCATTGTTTTCATTTCCTTTTAATTATCCTTTCGAACGAGGTAGCTCAAGGAGCGGAAAAAGGTGCAGAGTCGTGGTCGTACCAGAGCCCGGTAGCAGGACGTTCCACACCAGACAGAACCAGGCGAGAGGAACCGGCAGACAGGGAATGGCGCCGCGCATGACGGAATTGTGCTCCACCAGGACATCCGGTAGCTTGGCCTTCGGTTCCTGCGACATTGCGCATCGAGTTCTCCCGTTACCACCACGTGAGACAGAGAGAGAGAGAAAGAGAGAGAAAAACGGGCCGGCGCGTATCTGGAGCGCGTAACGCGGTGCCAAGCGGACCGTACCGCTCCGTTGCGTCCTGCATTTGAGGTGGTCGAGTGAAATAATAGTAATCCAAGTAATCGCAATAATTACAAGTGCCCGTCTGGAAATCGCTCGTTCGCTCGCTTTTCACGCGTATCCGATACGTGGGATAATTGCGACGGCCCGCTCGACGAGGGTGCTACGGCCGGTCGTTCGCTCCCATTATAACCCTATAAACGCGCCCTATTATTTAATATTAAGCAATATTCCGGGCATATTCTTCGAATATTAGACGAATAGAATAGAATAATATTCTATTAATATTCTCGTAAAATTATTTCATATTATTGCAATGTTATATATTACTTAAATATTCAATTCTACGTGTATATATATAATTGCAGTTTTTTATCTCAAATATATTGCGATATCAATTGTTTTATTATGTAAATAAAGTCGAAGTAATTTGGTGCAAAAATATATTTTATACTAAAAAAGAATTATGTGAAGCGGACATGTAATAACGATAGAGCATTCCTATAATATTAAAGAAATATTGCATAGCATTCTTCGAATATTCTAAGAATATTACTTTAATATTTAACAACATTCATATAATATTTTCGGAATAATACGCGTTCGTAGGGCACTCGCGACCCTGTTGGCTCACGTACCTCCGACAATGGCGGCGGCGCCACGCTCGTGAGACTGTGCTTGGCACGTACGTTTCTTGTGCGTTGTTGCTTGTCGGCGCGTTTGCAGCTGCAACAGCCGAACACGCGCCGGCAGATCGCGCCGAACCTCCTCTCCGGCGGGCAGCAAGCGGTAGACTCGGCCGGAGCGATCCTGGCTTTCCTCGCGCAACACTTGAACTCTCGCAGTCGGGTGCACCTGTGGACGAGAAACCCGTTCGTATTCGAGATATTCTCTTCGGCACGTGCTCGAGCGTAAAATGGAAATCTCGGTGCCTCGAGTCGCGAGATGCGATCGAACACGGCACGTTTTACAACCCGAATGCGCGTAACTCGCGCGACAAGGCACGGCACGGGTCGAAATTTTTCCTCTTGACCTTTGGGACTCCGATTTTTCAACGTCTGAAATTTAATTCCCACTCCCTCCGTGCTTCGAATAGCCGAATCTACGTCCTTCGATTCGACTCGGCTTTAAAAATTCCCTTCAAAGTTACTGCATTTCACTCGAATTGGAATCTTCATTTCGTTTCCGGAGCTTCTCTCGTGAATCTCCGAGTAGAAACTTCGTTTACTGAAAATAGGAACTCGATTCTCCCTGTATATAAAAGTAGAAAGGAAAAATGGCTCTTTGAATTCAAATATTGATGTCATATTCCGCCCGATAAAAGCTTATTGTAGATCTCGTCACGTAGACGAGCGTATTTGTAAAATCCAATGATTTTATATGATTTATATAATTTATAATTTTAATCGCCAATTTTAAGTCATTGATTATAATATATAACGATGATACATATTATGATTGTATTTGTTTTGATAA
This sequence comes from Dinoponera quadriceps, assembly GCF_001313825.1. NCBI lineage: Eukaryota > Metazoa > Arthropoda > Insecta > Hymenoptera > Formicidae > Dinoponera > Dinoponera quadriceps. Next base: position 683,858 of record NW_014554606.1, on the reverse strand, counting down.
TGATTTACTATTTGTGCGAAATCATTATAATATCGTATAAATTGAAACTCCCGCGATCTGGAATCTCTGTAAATACAGGGAAACAATGAAGTCCGCAAGTGGGAATAAAATTAGGACTAGGGGATCTCTACCTGCAGCGGGTCTTCAGCTTCGACCAACAGGACGACGCGTTCGTTGCGGGTGGGGGCGGTGGCGGCGGCGGCGGCGACAGCGACACATTGAATGGGACCGCCGCAACAGGCGGCGTTGAGTCGTCGCTGATTACCGTCATCCTCCCTTGATTTCTTGTCCAGAGGAGACCCTTGGGGTCTCTGCGACATGCCAGACACCTCATGCCGGGACAGCACTTACAGTAGCGACTTAAAGACCTTCCCCAACGCGTCAGCAGCCGCTCGTTATCACGTTGTTTCTCGTTGCTGGAGGTCAGGACCCTGCGACACGGTGTTGATCACAACAGATATTCCGGAGACGAATAACAAAAAGGAAAGTTTCTTTTTTTCTTTTTAATCGTGTTATGCGCAAAATAATTTATTTCAAATAACCGGTAAAATCAAAGGGCTAAGAGGAGCCGTCGCTGAATATAATTATATATATATAATAAATAAATAAATAAATAAATGAAAAAAAATATATATAACATAAGTACAATATGTTAAATTTAACATACGGTGTGGTATATTAGCCTAAAATAATATTTGACACAACAATTTTAACAAGGGCCGATTGTAACACAAATATAAAGTACTTTTTACCGTATAGATCGAACCGACCCTTTATCACAAGATTAATATTCTCAATATCAATTATTCCTCTCCAAATACTTTTCCAATTACTTCGAACATCAAAAAACCTTGAAAAAAACCTTTGCCAAGTGTTGGGAAAACTGACTTGTCCCTTCGAGCGGTTCTTCTCCGCGACAAAAAATAAGAGGAAAGAGGAGGACGAACGAAAATTCGCACGCCGTTTCTCGCGTGATTCACCTTGCGGCGCGACGCTAAACCACCAGCGCCGCTTAATTCTCAACAATTATTATCGATTCTACATTAGCCGCAGGGACTATTAGCACCTACGTATGAGTCATGTGCAAAACGTATAGTAATATCCGAAGGTATCGATTTGCGGAATAAGGAGAAGCGTCGCGATGCGGACGCTTATACGTTTGATCAAGCCGTGCCGCCGGAGGCCGACGGGGGAAGGGAAGGGGGAAGGGAGAATCTGTGATTACACACGGGACGTGTGTGTTCCGAACGCGACGAACGAGATTTCCCTTCGTGTTTGCCGCGCGCGTGTTAACGCGCGCTTCTGTCGCACCGTCGGGCTTGCTCCGCTGTCGCGTAAGGAGAGCTTCACAAACTAACTTCCGCCAAAGTTGCCCCGGAAATTATTTCCGGAGAGAAGAACGAGGGGGAGGGGGGGGAGTACGGTGTAATTCCGACTGGTAACAATGCGAATCGGTGCATATAAAAACGCGTTTAAAAGCGTCCGCCGTCATCGTGTTTGCGGAACGCGAAATACGAAGTGTGAAAGCCGCGCGCTTCTCGTCCGTCGACCAGCAGCCAACCAGCTGCGGTCGGCCTGGCCGAAAAACCGGAAGAGATCCCACACGAAGCTAATCACCAGCACACGCACAGCACCGCCGGGAGGCCTGCGCAAGACCCATCCCTCTGTCCGCGGCCGCAATCGGGGAAAGCACCCTCTTACCTGAACGCAACTCCTTGCCGCGCACTAAGAGAGGCCGTCCTCCTCCTCCAGCCGAACTTTGGAAGCGCCGGCGATCGGCGAAATGCGCGTCCCTTCGACGGTGCAGTTTCTCCCGCGAGCGAAATCGCGCGAGAAGACGAGAGAAAGCCGGATCGACGAAGAGATTGATCGGGGGGACGGGATCGCGACGGCCGGTCTCAGGTGAGTCAACGAGTGGCCATCGCTCTGGCTGGCCTCAGGTGACTTCCAGCAGTGATTGCGGCTGCCGCAGTCGCCGCGGCCGGACGCGAGGGCGAGGCAGAGGGCGAGAGGCCGCCGGTCACGCAAAGATCCCCGGGCCCCCTCGACCCCCCGTCTCACCAGACTGACCGCGAAATCGATACGCGCGACACGAAGTTCTTTACCTTAACCGACCGGTTTTCAAGGCGGCCCTACGCGCCCGATTTTCTCGACGCGCCCCGTTCCGTAGCGGCCGCGCGCCCGCCCGCCCACCGGCGGGAGCTTTTTAAAGTCGACCGCGTGTATAATTCGTCGCCTTCACCCCTCCCGAGCCGGAGGGGGAGGGGGGAGGTGCACTTTCGCTGATCGGCGGGAGAGAGAGGGAGGGAGAGAGATAGATGGATATATTTAATTATATTCTGCGCTCTGAGAAAAGACTTTCCTCGAGCGCGAATAGATATAAATAAAAATGACTGCATTCAGAAGATTAATAATAATAATAATGTTAAATGTTAATGTTTAATAATATTTATGTTATATTAAACATTAGTATTAAATATTAAGAATAGTAAGTAATTAATATTGCAATAATAGAATATATCCGAAAATAAAGAGGAAGAGATAAACAAGTGAAAGTAAATAAGCAACATGAAGAAATATAATCGTGGCAAAAGGGAAAAAAAGAAATGAAAATAAATCAGCAATGCAAAGAAAAGTGATACAATCATAGCACATACATAAAAGAAAGATCAATGAAATCAGAGAGAGAGAGAGAGAGAGAGAGAGAGAGAGAGAGCCGCGCGGGATCGATTGGAAGAATTCACTTTGGAATTAGGACTGTTCGCGCGTACGAAAGTAACGGCTAGATTAAATCTTGCAAAACTCTTTCAACGCCCTCAAGGTCGGTTCTCTGTTGTGTGTACAGATATATATATATATATATATATATATATATATATATATATATATTCGAGAAATTTCACGTCCCTCACAATGAAAAAGTATCGTCACCATTGTCATCGTTGCCCCCTCGTTTTGACTTTTACTTGAGTTCTACATGATCAAAGTATATTTTTTCACAGGAAACACGAAGTGTCCCCCAACGATTTCGATGGCCTTTGGATACGTTGTGGAACGGCTAAAAATAAGAGTCTCGTATTTTTTTTATAGGCGCTCGCCCTCGCACTTCAGGGGTGGGAGCAATCCCTTGAAGGTAAGGAGCGAATATCTTCGAGACGGTGAGGTGTATGAAAAAATGTCTCGTGCAAAACTTTTGTGGTATTTGATGTATTTTGTAATTCTATATTGAAATTTTTCATAAACGTCGTGCGAGGGTTGATGAGGTTGACATTGAAAAATGACATTTCTGAAAAATCTAAATACAGTTGTGCAAGATGAAACAAAGAAACGGGCGACTTTAAAAATCTATTTATCGCTATTAGAACATAACTAAGTTAGATTAATGAACACGTGCACTAATTTGTCGCCAGTATTATTCTGTTTAGTCATCATAGAGCAGTGGAGGGACAAACAACGCCGTTAAGGCAATAAATGATTTTTTAATATCGCTTAATCTTTTGTCCCATTTTATATAAAGAATATCAAATACCACTCATGATAAATTCCACCCAATTTTCCTTGAAAGGTTGTTTCAACCCCCAAACGTACGAGAAAGCATCTAAAAAATACGCATCATCATTGACCCCGAAGGGACGTCCTAAAGACATCCGGAGGACGCCCTACGTCCCAAGAACGTTTCCAGGATGTCTCTCGGATAAAGCGTGCTATGTAGATTATTTCTATCCGCTTTATAACATGTCCAAAGCTCACGAAAAACGAGGAATACATTCATACGTTTCCTCCCGTTCGTTAACTTGCACAATTTTCATTCTAGTTTCAGCCCTATTTTGTTTTATCGTCGTCCGACCGTAAAACGCGTCGTCGCGAATTTGATCTTCCACGCGAAACGAGTCTAAGAAGGAAGGAAGTCGATTCTTTCGTGGAAGCGAACTTCTCGGCGACCGTAAGCCTTACAAATCGGTAACGCGACCGTAAACGCTCGATAAACGGTAACAACAAGCGACAATCAGCCGTAACAACTTCTCCGTCGCCGTCATAACTCGCGAGAACGCGGAAAATATATTATTATGCGACGAGAAAATTTTATGCGAGAGAACGGCGCGCGCCCGCGCTGATAAATCGCGCGCCGCCATACGTCGCGGTTATTTATTTTATCGGACCGTGTGTGAATGTGTATGTGTGTGTGTGTGTGTGTTTCGAACGTTGTCGCAGGAAATTCTCACTGATATTTTTCCGCATTTCGCATTTATTTCACTTTATTATCGTGCCGCTTCGGTTACGTAACAAGTGCATACCGCGATGCAATTTTTCATCTCCACTTTTTCGGTAACGCGACCCAACATTTTCATATCGCTGATCTTTCCGCTTTAAACGCAGTACGGTAAGCAATTTTCTATTACCAAAAATGGCCGATTAAAATTCTGACGTTACCGTAATGCGATATGAAGCACGCGTCAAGAAGTTGATAAATTAATAAAATCCACGTGAATATCCAACGTATGCGTATAAATTAATTTATTATATTTAATTCGCGTTTTTTTCATTAATATACCTGCGTGTACCTTGCGACATGCTCTCTCATGCGTCGAAGCGTAATACAAAAAAATTCCCCGGACGGCACTGGTTTTGCAAGGCGGCATTTTAACAAATCGCAGCACCGCCGGCGTTCGCCGGCCGTGGTGAAAGCGTGCCTTTAAAGAATGCCGGTCCGAAACGCGACGACGGTGCTTATCGGCACCGTGTCGCTCGCGATTCTTTCCACGGTAAGCCGTCTCGCGTCTCCCCCGACCTCGGGAATCAATTCGTCCTAAAAAGGGTTAACCCTGGTGGCACATTAAACGCACGCCGGCTTCCTCGCGAGGGAGCCGGGTCGCGCGCGATTACCGCGTCACGACACGCCAGACAAAACCATTAAAAGTTTCGCGTTGTCTGAAAGTTGGGTATCCGCCGAGAGAACACCGTTTCGGCCGCTGATTAAAGAGGAGGGCGCGAGGGCTGGAGGGGAGGTAAAGCGCAAAATCACGCGGCCGAAAGTTCGAAATGACGACGGTGTCATTAAAGCGCAAATCGCGCGGCAACCGCGATCCACCGCGGCCAATTTCGGCGGAACACTTTCCCGCGTAATTGCTCGCTGACTAACGAGACCGGAGGCTCCTCGCGTCCCCTTCGCGACTGAGGACGTTCAGGAAAGGCCCGGCCGCGACTTATCCTGGGAATCGGAGCGTCCCGAGCGGCGGCTTTCCGAGCGCGAATCTTCTTTACGCGAGATTCGCAATTCGCGAGGCCTAGAATGAAAGATCTCGCTCGTAATTCCGTTAATCTTGCCGGATCGATCTGACGCGAACGCGCACTTTAAATAATGCGCACATTGTGTCGGAAATGACGCGTGCTGATTCCCGCGACTTTTTTTTCCTTCGCTCGTTCTCCCCCGTCCCTGGTCTTGCCGGCTTCTTTATCCAACTCGCGGAGTCGACTCGGACCGGATTTCACGTGAAGACGGACGAAGTATATTTTCTCATCGGACGCGAAACGCGTTGGATAAATCACTCGTCGGAGTGAGTTGTTTAACCTTTAATCGGCTGGACTGTACGTGCAAATTGCGAAATGAAGGCGAACGTTCCTGGTTGCGGAACTGGAAGTTGAAATATGACGCGGACCGCGTGTGTTTATTAATAAAACATGCGTCGGGAGTGGGCGGGAGGGGGGGGAGTACTTGCGAAAATGACTTAACGACGCACGAGAACCGAGCTCTTTCCGAAAGGCCCGAACGCGAGTTCGCGAGAGTGCATGCCGTACCCGAGATTTACGACGGCGGAATTGTTTCGTGTCGCGCGAGCGGCATTATCATCCGCGCGAATTTTAATAACCATCGCGGGTAGTAAAACCACCCGCGGCTCGTCGCTCGTTGCCGCTCGTAAAGCGCCACTCCGTCGTGCCGTGCCGCATAAATGTAACGGGAACAGGGAACCCCCTGAAATTTCTCTACGCACGTAAACGGAGTTCTCGGAAAGGTGTGCGATCGGTTATATCGCGATTTATAATTTTCTCATTATTTTGAGTCATGGGCAATCCTTGAGAAACATCCCGTATAATATAATTATAATAAAATATCATTATCTATTACGACGGTATAAAATTTGCCGTCCCTCCGAATTATTTACCCCCATGTCGGGGAAGAAGAGAGAAGAGACCGCGTTTGAGCGAAAACGTTACGTTAGTTAACAATCGATCCGGTTAATATGCGCTACAAATTTCACTTCTCGTCTTTAAATCAGTAATTAGTCGCGTTATCCCGATTACGCGCGTTTCGCTGATATAGAGTGTTATTTCATCGCGTGAGAATTCGGCACATTCTCCGCAACTTGCCCGCCCATTTTCCAATCTATTGTGTCGACCAGCAAGAGTTTTTCGTCACTGCCGCGAATCGCCGCCCGCTAATGGACACGTACTGAGAACGCCCGTTTTTCCCCGGCGTGCTGTTAGACCGAACCCGTTATTCGACGGTTCCATCGGACCATGCGGATTTCTAAGGTTAAGAACGGCGAAATGAGGAGAGCGCTGCCGCCCCGATGAAATTCTTTCGAATTATTAACGCGAGCTAATACTCCCCCCCTGACTTCGTGCTTCTAATTGGCGCGGCGCGCGGACACAAAAATACGCGCGATTCTCGTTTATTTATGGCGCGCGCGATATTATCCGCAAATTAAGAACAGTTTTGCCGTCGGCCGTAAATTGATGGGCGAGAGAATTGAGAAAATCCGAAGGAAGGACTGCGAAACGTTTGGTATTTACTTAACAAAGACTTGATCAGACCTTAATCCAGTGTTCCCGGAAAGTCAAGCCTGAATCGTGTAATACGTAATGTTTGTCGATTAAAAACAAAAAGGTTGCGATACTTTCTTTTTTACATAACTGAACGTCACCAATATCCTATGCGCAGGGTCGATAAATAATTTCCCGTATGAATTTTCCCGCATTATGATGAATCCCTATATGAATTTTTAACATCCGATATGGATTCACATTTCCGTTGGATTTCCGTGGGAAAGCCACCTGAAATTTTTCAACAGGCTCGGCCCTTTAAGATCATCATATTCGTACGATTCGTAGCGTCACCGTGCCCACATCCCCTTTATTGCGAAACAATTAAGCAAGAGAAAGAGAAAGCGACACGACGAGGCGAGCGTGTG
>NW_014554606.1:663291-676661 GCF_001313825.1 Dinoponera quadriceps | reverse complement strand
GGGGGGGGGGGGGGGGGGGGGGGGTAAATTGAATTCAAAGTTTTCAGCCGCGCGCCACGCACGACACGGAAGCTTATCTCTTCCAACACGTCCGTTAATGTCTCGACGCAATTGTCAAAATTTTACACGCGAATAAAACGTAGTCCGCATATCACCGAGAGAGTCCACGCAACATGCAAATACGAAGGCGAGGGCACGATTGAATTTTATTTATAACTTCCTCGCGGCCTGTATATCGCGCATCGAGATCAGAAGTGGTTTCTCCCGCGCACGGATCGACGTTGCAAATCAATGCATCTCTCCCCAACACTCCGTCCGTCCGTCGGCCACGTGGATGCGGCTCCAATTAGCCCCCGAACCGGCCGGAGGGCTGATTAAGCCGGCTCGGCGGAAAGCGGCCGCGGGTAACGAGAAAACGGAACCGGCGGGAGCCGCGAACGCGCATAACATTGCCATGCAAATCACATTGAAATTCGTCTCGCTCGATCTTTAATAACGCACTCTCTCTCTCTCTCTCTCTCTCTCTCGCATTTAATACTCCCGCGTGCACCATGACGTTTTCCGCACGCTATCGAGCCGCCGTCCGTCGTCTCTCTTTCTTCACCCCCTCCCCCTTCACCCCGGGAGTTCAATTATGTCGAATTGTGGGAAATGGCTCGCTAGTTTACATACACGAGGGAGGAAAAAATGCAACGATGACCGGAGGGTGGGGAGAGGAGCGAAGGGGCGGACACGGCGGGTCGTAAATTCGCGCGACTCATTATTATTCAGGGGGTGGAATAATAAAGAAAAAAAAGAAGAAAGGAGCGATACACAAATACCTACGCTACGTCGATTTGCGTGAAAACGACTGCTTATGCAGATCGCCGTGCGGAAAGATCGAGTCACGTTTGCGCCACGATCTACTCGAATCGTGCGTTGAAAAGTCCATGAACGTCGGAACATTCAACCGTGACCCCACGGAGAAAACCAATTTGCCGGAACAGCAAATTGATTCGTTAACATAGTGACAGCGATCTGTTCGGACAACGGAAACAATTCAACGATTTGTTGAGAGTATTCATTGCTATTTGCTGCTGTATACGGACAGAGCAAAATAATTTGCTTGCGCCGACTAGATTTTACTGCTGTCGCAACATGTTTTCCCACAACAGCAGAATTATGTTTTCCATGTGACAGATTTTTTTGCTGTCACTGTGTTAACAAACAATTTGCCATTTTGGCGAAACTTGTCTTTTCCGTATCCGCCGTGTTATTCATGTGTATCGAAAGCCTTTTTCTCTCTTTTATATCCCACGATCACCGTAATTGTCACAGGGAAGAAACACCGCGTGCAAATTCAGGAAGCTTTTCGGGATCCGAGCGAGCCCCTGCGCGAATCACGCGTTCCCCTCGCGAGAACTCTTGCGTAACTTTCTCGGTGACGCAGTCATCGCGTAGAAGAATCCGCGCAATGGTCAGACGCGCGAGACGCTCGCCGTCTCGCGCCGACGGCACGTATTAAAATTAAATTCGTCGCCCGCGCCGGGCGGATTTTTCCGCTTCTCCCTCGCGGAGAGACACGGTGCTAATTAATTTGACATAGATTAATTTTTAACACGCTCTCCCTCGAGCAGCCGCATTTCGATACAAAGAGGCGCTCTAATCGTACGGGCGCAACGTCGCCCGTATGACTCAACGGATGCAGATCAAGCGGGCAAATCGGATTATCGCGTGATAGGAGAACAACACGCTCTCTTTCTCTCTCTCCCTCCCGCCGCATTCTTTCGCATCCATTAACGAGTCTCCCTAGTGCGGCCGCTCAACGTCATCGCGCGATCCGCCGAGATATACTCCTTCCCTCCGCCATTCCGCACCGTTGTCCCGTTGCACGAGACCACGATGTGAAAACTCGAGATTGATCAATGACGGAAGAACTCTGCTCTCAGGGGAAGGGGAGAGGGTGATTTAATATTAACACACGGCCGATCGAGCGGGCGAGTCTTACCCTCTTTTCTTCGATGATCGCTGATCGACCGATCGACCTATATCTCTTGGCAATTTTCTGTGGAGAGAGAAATTGTTATTTTTTACCTTTAGATTTTATTATATATTGACTCAGTGCGTTGCGAGAACTGGCAAAAATTCAGGCCAAGATACGTTGCCGTACGCACGGAGAAAATATCATTTTACTGCTGAGGCAAACGATTACTCAGTTTACTTTCCTTCTTTTAAGTAATAGGAGGAAAATGCCCGAATTCCGGGTAACTTCGTCAATCTGGCTGTTTTTCCTGGCTCCTAAGGTCGTTCTATATTAGTCGCCAGTCGAATAATACCATTGACGTTTCTGATTCGTTATCGCGACAAGCATTGCGTTCGCCTGCGATCTACTTGCGACTAATGTAGAACGCGACCTTAGAAGGCAAGGAAGGCGTCTACCCGGAATTCCGGCGCTTTTCCTTATCTTCGATAAGGAATATTTTCTGAATTGTAGTCTAAAAATTAAGTTATTGCACAGTTTAGAAAAGCTCATTATCGTGCGCTCAGAAAAGGAATCTATTCTCTTTTCAAGTATGTTATAAAACTTCATCGAAGAAAAGTCACATTCGGTTGACTTGAACGAACAAACCGAAGTTTGTCTATTTAATTAATATTTATTTAATATTCTTGACTGACGTGCCGAACTTACTAGGATTCGAAATATATTTTGAATAAATCTGACGGACAGAAAGAATGTTAAATTCAAGTATAAACAATTAGCTGAATACCCCTTAGCAAATTTTCACTTGGATTAACTAAATTTTACTTCGATCGGGTGAATATTTTACTTGGATCAACCTTGCTTGATTTCTGCGTGTACGAAATACACCGACGTACTGATTTCCGTTTTAAGAAGCGCAACCTCGCGCGATGTTTCGGCGCGATGTGTCAACATCCCCGGCGAGGGATAAATCACGAATTTCACGATTCGGTAATCGGCTGGCCCGACCGGAAGCTCGCGAGGGGCCACTTGTCGGCCCCGCCACTTATTGGCAAGCTCGCGCGGTGCACGCACCTATATATGTCATAAATGACGAGAATCTCGGCCCGTGTCGGATATAAATCGCGTGTGCCGGGCAGCGACATGACCGAAAATCGACGTAACGCGGCGAACATAGTGAAGTGACCGGCGTCGCGGCGCGTCGCGTGCGGCCAAGGTCGATCCGCGCACCACCCCGTATTTCACTCACTCGGCCTGTGTGTTCTCGTTTCTCTTTATAACCGCTCGACGCCACCACCTCCCCTCTACGAGAAACCGCCCCGCGAGGGCACTTCTTCTAATCCGCCGATTGTTGCTCGCGGCAGAAAAAGGAGGAAAAATCCGCTAGCGAACGGGCGAGCCCGAGAGAGGTGGAAGGCACTCTCGATCGTTCGATTCGAGGATGGGCTTGATCGATATTAACGTACGTCTCGAGGTCGGGATGATGGAGATACTTTTTGCCGCTTAAGAGATAAACTCACTCTCTCTCTCTCTCTCTCTCTCTCTCTCTCTTTCTCTCTTCACGGATTTTCTTCCGCGCGGGAGTAAGTACGAAGATAATGGAGAAAAATAGCAGCCGTTGAGCTGTCGTTTAATATAACGTAGAAAGTGCGTCGGAAGTCCCCACTCCCTCTCCCCCCCCCCCTCCCCCGCGAGGATTAGCGGTGATTCATTGACGTATATTACCTTGTATGTACAGCCAGCGTCATGTATAGCACACATCATTCCGTCAACCAGGAATTACACGATTCTCAGTCTTACACACGTACGCATAAAGTTGAAAATGGCATGAACGACTCTAATTACAACGGTGAGCTCATAATGACTCCGGTCTATAATGATTTTGACCTTACACGTGTACGCGTAAGCCAGAAAATCGTGTAATCCTCGCTCTAGAGGATCAGCACTGCGATATATGACGTGTACGTGTGTTATGTTGCTAGATTCGCCATCTGATAGCCGGCCATTATGGCATTAGCGTGGCAAATTTGTGGCCAGCTGTTCGCCCCGCGATCCAATTAGACGAATCGCTGGCCGATAATTCACTTCTGGCACTTTCCAATTCTCGCCGAGTCTCCCGAATTAGACCTCTCCTCTCGCGGAATAACATTCGATTCTCACGAGGGCGGCTTTCCTTCGCGGGGAGCGCGTGCGAACCGAGCGAAATGTACCTGCAAGCTGGACCGACCGGAATAAAGGACCTTCGAGCGATCATTACATTCGCGAGGTGGGAAGTGTCGAGAAGTAAAAAATACGGACGACTTCGCGCGAGGCGACTTCGCGATGCTGATCGCGCGCGATGAAGCAAGAACGATAAAAAAAAAGAAAGAAATGCGAGGCGAGGCGTTTCCAGGGAATTCCATTTTCTCGCGTCGCGAGAAAACACGGTGTGAGCGCGCGAGGAGATCCCTCATAAAAGAAGTAGAACGGCCGTATTTCTCTGCCCGGTGAACGATCGCGCGCGCGGTTTTATCCACGTGCGTTTTCAACGGCGCGACATATCTCCCCGATGGCGAAAAAAGGTTTCGTTCCACGAAAGTCAACGCGAGAAATCGCGCGGGTGAGCCGGCTCGCTCGCTCGCGTGCGAGATTCATCGCCAGATACAAGGATGGACTTTCGTTCCTACATCCTTGATTTTCTATCGAATAAGATCTCCCGCACGGAATTGTTCTCCTCCTCGAAAACACGGGGGAATGTTAATTCCCCGTGCCGAGAAAAAGACTATGCAATTGTTTTCGTATAGTATTTTTCATCGTGTTCGAAATCATTCGAGGGGAGCACGATGCGACACGTTCCCTTCGACGTCGCTTAAATCGGATCAAATTGGAATCTTAAGTCAGACAAAATTGGAATCGATTTTCTAGCGAATAAATCTCCCGCACGGGATTATTCTCCTCCTCGAAACACGGAAGAACGTTAACTCCCCGTGCAAAGAAACTATATAATTTTTTCGCAGTATTTTTTACACGCAGTATTTTTCATCGAAATAATTCGAAATAATTCGAGGGGAACACGATGTGACGATGTTTCCTCCGACGTCACTTAAACCAGATAAAATTGGAATCCGAGGAACGCATTATTTCGCAATAACTCCATACATCTCAACGCGTTTGTTATTTTCCACCCACGCCGGAACTATCGATCGAATGACAGAGGAAGGAAAAAAAAGTTTAATCTCGCCGGTAAAAAGGAAAAAAGAAAGAACACGTTGCTGTAATTAATGATGCCGAAACGCGGCGGGCTGAAACATACTTGCGCGATCATCGCGAGGAAATGATGGGGAGCGTTATAATGGATTATAAATAGACATATATCGATTCTCGCCTCTCCCATGCCTCCCCCCGCAACCCCCCGCGGTGCGTGATTAAGCGCAATAGATCCCGAGCAATTTACAATTTTTGTAAAGCCCCCTTAAACTACCCTTCGTCGGGCTGAGATATTTCTTTCGCGAAACGACGCGAAATTCCCTCGCGAAATACGCACGCGAAACTGAATAGCCTTGCGACGGAAAAAAAACCGTTCACAAAAGCATTAGAGGAGATTCACAAAAAGCGTTAGAAGGGATTTCGGTTGGGGAGGAAAAAGGGAGCCTTCCCTCTCTCTCTCTCTCTCTCTTTGTGCGCTCCCCGCGAGTCTCCCGTAAATAAAACTCTGCCGAAAAACGCCCCCTGAGATTTACGTAAGAAGCTAAACGTCCTTGCGAATGCTTTCAGGGATATAATATCGGCGCTCCCCCGAAGTAAGGCGGTGAGTAACCAATAAAGTCGGCCGATGCGAAAGCGTGGGCGGTTATTCGAGAGATTTCCGGAATTCGCGAGATTAGAGTTGTGTGTTCGTAACACGGCGTTGCGGAGAGCCGTAAGAGCTTACAGCGCCGTCACGCTATTGCGGTCTTCTGAGTCACCGGAACGTAACGGCCGGTAATAAGATCACACGAAATTACGGCGCGGGTGAGATCTCTCGCGCAGAAAGAATTTAATCCGCGTGCAATTACGGGAGTAATAATAATAACGATCGGCCGGCGCGGCGGGGGAGACCCGCCGCCGGCGCGACGTTGAGAAACTGATCGCGGCCGATACCCTAATTGATCGACGCACCGACGATATGTAACGAATCGTGGATATGCGATAAATAATGAATGAGGAGGTGCAACGTACTCCACAGCTCGGCGCGGATCTAGCGCGCGGCCGCCGTTAATTATTCATCGGAACCTAATTGGTAAAACGAAAATTGAACTCTCAGGAAAATCGAAAAAACGAGCCGGTTAAGATTTTCAGAGGCCGACATTACCCGAACGCTTTTCCCAGTGTGCAGTTCTGATCTTACCTTGTGCAAAGTTAACGAACTCGTTAGAATTCCCGAAAGGGCCACGGACGTCGGTCACGTCGTGTCGCTTTCACGGTGACGTGAATTCGAGGCGTCGGAGAAGCGCTCGAAATGATTGATCCGATCGTCCGAAAGAAACAAGACAAGGGAAGACACGTTCGGCGATCGGAAATATGAGGACGAGGAGGTGGAGGACGTCGCAAGAAATTCGTCGGACATTTTTCTCGCCGAGCGTCGGGGATCTTATGACGTAAGACGCGCGACGACGAAGGACGAAGTGTTCGGGGATTCCAATTTATTATCCCCCGGCTCGCGAGCACTCGAGAGAGAGACCAGCGACGGCTCTCCCGTCGATGTAAATCCCCGCGCGATCGATAGACACACCTCGGCCGCTTCGACCGCTTCCGAAGGTGGAGGTTTATAACTGGCCGGGGTGAAGGAACTCTTGTATCTCGCGCGACCGTGTAGATAGGACGAACTTCCTCGGCGCTTCGGCTGTGTGTGCCTTGGCTGGCGGAGCGAAAACTTTCCGCGGAAGCGCGCGCGCTCGCCTTTTCGCGCATCGCTCATCGTATCCGCGATGCAATAAAATCGCGTCATGCAGGCGGATCCTCAACGACGAGTTACAATTTCGCGGAAGAGACTCCGCCCGTTTCATCCGTGATTCTTCTCGACGAGAGGAGGGGAGGGGGAGAAAATTGTTCCACGGAATAACGTCCGAAGTCGAACGTGGAGCGAGGCTGCTCACGACGACCGAGGGCGAGAAAATAGGAAACGACGTGAATTCGAGAACTATGCAGAGAGAAAGGGGAGAAAAGAAAGACGAAGCTGGGAATACCCGTCATTTCCGAACCGAGTGACCGGCACAACTCGTAGTGAACAGCTCGTTCGAAACGGCGATTACGCCGAAGTGGCGCGAAAGTAGAAAGCGCTTCCTCGTTATGGCAGGACTATTGTGTTAATTCTGTTCGGTTTAAAGGAGCCCGGGTGATCTGTGTAATGTTGAACGTTTCTCAACGGTTCCGGGAGTTATCACGAAGAAGGTGCCGCGAAATTATCGCGGGATCCGCGCGACGGCTCGCTTTGTTTTCCCGGCTTTATTCATAAAAGGGGAGAGAAGAAGAGAGGAGAGAGAGAGAGAAGCTATTAATCACAACGACGACGTCATTGCCGCGAAAACGTAGGTTGTAATAAATGCGAGCGATAAATTAACCGGCGGGCTAATTGTCAAAATTAATTATCTCGTCAAGGATCTCGGCGAAAACGGCGAAATCACGCGATCACAATTAAGTCTCGGGAGAGATCCGTTTTGAGAGAGAGGGAGAGAGCGAGAGAGAAAGAGAGAGGCACTAAAGCGCCCGGGGTCGAACTTGGAAGCGCCGTGGAGCGCGATGAATAAATAACTGCGCAGTAACGCAACGTGGCCGTGCGATTTTCTTTGAGATACCCGAGCGAAATTACTGCAATACTGCACGGTGTAACGAATGGCGCGATTCGCCGTGTATACGTCCGTCAGAGGCTCGATACACACACACATACACACACACATATACGTAGAGTCGTCGTATTAAAATATACAGGCGCGGCCAAAATACACGAAACAGCTTCGGTGAATCGGCGAGTTTCACTTGTGCGGTCGTCTCGAACTGAAGGATGCGATAAGTTCTCGCGCCAAGGAGTCACGAGAAATTCGGCCGAAGAACGAGAACTTGTCCCGTAATTCGTCAGCTCCGCTTTAATCTTTGCGTACTCTTACTATCAGTTTCAATGTTACGGAAGAAAAGAACCCCGTTGTTCCTTCAGATTTTTGCGAGGAGATCTTTTCGGTATCTCATATTCTTGCTCGCGGAAGAAAATTAATGCGACAGGTTCCGACTGAGCATGCGTGAATCTATCTAAACGAATTTTTATACTTTTTTCTCGGGGGAGGCAGAAGCCGAAAATTCCGCGGAAAAGCTGAGAAAATTGACGGGTTTTTTTCTGAAACTTGAAAACTGTAACACTCACCGTACTCTTTATCTGACTCTGTACTCTTACTGCACTCTGTATTCGATTTTTTCTACTCTTATTATGACCTGTACTTGACTTTTCGTACTTTACGTGAAGCTTATAAAGTATGTGCTTACGAATTATATATATAATCGTAATCTAAATCTCATTTAATTATCGAAAGCATGATAAAGTGTTTTGGAATATATCGTGGAGTTTAATTCACAGGTGGGCCGACTCGCTGGAGTTTCAAGATCAAAACGCTTCGGGGGTTTTTGGCCGAAGCTGTAGTGCGCGGCCGATAATACGGGATCGGATTTTCAGGGTGGTTATTACTCTACGACAAACATACGCGAGTAATCATTTCGCGTTATCAGGCTGCTTCGTGAAACAATTTCGCGCTCACGTCAAAGGAAATTCCTCAGACCTGACTTCTGCATCCCTTTTCTCACGGAAACGCGGGATCTCAGTCTGAAAATAATAATACACTCCGCCGAGTGAAAGAGAAACCCGAAGTTTCCAGATTAAAATTTGGAGAAAATTCTGGAATGCGAGCGAGCAACTTGCACGTTCCACGTGCGTTCAAGTGGAATTAGGTATTTCGTGTCAGAATGATCGCATGTGTGACGGGGAATTAAAGTGTTTCGAGAGAGAGAGAGAGAGAGAACGTCGGGACCCTGATGATCTCGACTGCTATTCTTTTCGTTGCGAGACAATCGTATGGCCACGAAAGTGGCTTATTTAATTGAGAATGATGCCTTGTTGTCGTGCTGCGTGCGGGACCCGCGAAAATTTCATCTTCTGATCTATCACGGCTCTTCGAAACGTCGCTAATACTCGCGAACTACCCTCCCCGGCGATTCGATTTGATTTCTTATCGGCCTGCACGATAAGCACGGAACGAATTCACGGGTACAAACTTTCGGTCGGCGACTCATCACGCGACTCGTACGACAAATTTGCACAATCTGTCGAACGGACAAGCAGTCGCGTCCGATGGTCCTCTTACGGTCGCTCGAAATTCTTATTTTGGTATCTATCGCAAAATGCCTATTTACTTCATTTATGTGTGTGTGTGTGTGTGTGTACATCACACGCACACCCGTCGATAAAATTCAAGACAAAATCTATCTACAGTTTCAAAATAAAACTCAATCACTTTTACCGATAAAACAATCAATATAGACTCGCTTTCTTTCAAGACACCTGACAAGATTCCTATCCGCGTCAATGGCTTTTACAAGACAAAATTTAATACACAGGAAATATTCGCCACCACCCTAACATCAGGATAACACATTGCGACTCGGTATTTTTCCAAACACCTAACGAAGCCTCACTTCCTCTTGAACGCGCGGATCAATAATCGTCCCGCGGATCAGAACCGAAGCGGAAAAACACGACAGGTCTCTCGCGCGTCTCGCTTTGTGATAAAAAAGAAAAGAAGACGAATAATGAAACTCAAGTGAAGTCGATGAAATTCGCAAAACGAGACGGGCGGAGAAATCCAATTTGCAAGGCGCATCAAAGAAAATACTCACGCCGGCTCGCCGTTCTGCTCGACGCAGACGACGTTGCCGCTGAGCGTCTCGATCTCCTGCCGCTTCACCACGTGCACCCCGGTCTTCTCCCTCGGCGAGGACACCCCCCTGACCGTGTTGACGCTCACCCCGGTGTCCGTCGACCTCACGCTCTCGATCGAGTCCGTGGACACGCCGGTGGAGGACTTCAGGGACGCGTCGCTGCCGCGGTTCTCGTTCCTCGGCCGCGCCCCACTGTTCACACTCGCGTTCACTGCACCGCCCGCCGCGGAGTTGGCGTGCTGGTTGTCGTGATTACCAGCCTTCGCCCCGCTATTCGTCATCCTGCTGCTCGCGGCCGTCGTGTTGTTCACCGTCGTCGCGCTGTTCCTCGTCGTCGCCGCGTTATTCGTCGCCGGCGTGCTCTTCATCCCCTCGCCCGGCCTCGCGTTCTCCATCACCGTCGGCATCCTGTCCGCCGGAAGCTCGCGACCGGCCGACCCGCTCTTGACCTCCGCCGGCGACGACGCCGCCTCCTCCGCGAGGAGCTTGCCGGCGTCGGCCGCTTGCTTGGGCCCGCGAGCGCCGTTTTTAGCGGAGCGCTGATTACCGGAAGACTGATTGCTCGGACGTTGATGAGCCTCGCCGTTCGCTCTGGAGGCGTTCCTCGCCGTCTGACCGCTCTTCGAGTAATGGCTGCTCTCCGCGCCGACGGGGGACTCCCTCTTCTCGCTGGCCGAGTTGCTCGGCTGACTCGCCTTGACCGCCGGCTGATTCTCCATCGTCGACCTCGCCGGAGCTGCGTTCTGCTGCGTCGAAGCCGGCGACGCGTCCTTGGACGACGCGGGGGAGGCGGAAGACGGGTCCCTCGGCTGGCTCGAGCTGCCGTCGGTGCGCTCGACGAGAAGCGCGTTCGCGTCGATGTGCAGCGGCTTCACCGCTGTGCTCGTCGTGGTGTTCACCAGACGCTCGCTCGACGTGGCGATCGTGTGCGGCGAGGACTGCTTCAGCAGGCCTATGAGGTCCACCTCATCAGTCTGCAGCCCGGGGGAGTCCCCGTTCACCTCCTTCGGCTTCGCCTCGGGCGATTGCCCGTTCTCCGTTGTCTCATCCTTGTTCTTCCCCTCTTTCACCGCCCTGTCCGTCTTCCGGGTCGCCTCCGAGCCCTGCTCGGGCATCGTGATGAACCTGCCGGCGGTGTTCGACGGCGCGCCGTTCCTGCTGCTCGTTTTCAAGGGGATCTTGGACGGCGAGGTGACGCGATCCTTGCTGGTGTTCCGGTTCTGATTGTCCCTCCGGGTTCGCTCGACGTTGCTCTTCTGCGGCGACGCCCTCGGTGTCGTCTTCGCGACCGGTCTCGACGACGAGTCCCTCGCGCGGTCCCCTCTCATCAAGGACTGACCGCTCGCCTTCTCCGGCTTCGTCGGGGTGCCTTGGATCGGAGAGAGTCGCGTCGACCCTCTCGTCGTTTGCCGATTACGCGTTGCCGCGGGATTATTGCTGAGGTTGCCGGTGGAGCCGGAGACGAAGCGGGCCCTGGCCGGCTCGCCGCCGAGGTTCGCGCGGCTCTTCGAGTCGGACTTGTTCAGGCGCGTCCTCGAGTCGTTCAGCCGCGTCGACCTGGGCTCGTTCGTCGCGTTCAGTCGGTCCCGCGAGCTCGAGACGTTCAGCCGCGTCCTCGAGTCGACCCGCCGGCCGATCCTCGGCGACGGGGAACGATCGTTCGCCTTCGTCAGAGAGCTCGACCGCTGGCGATACGTCGGCTGCGGTATCAGGCTCCGCCTCGGGCTGTTCTGCTGCGACACCGAAGCTGGAAAGAACGAAGGTTTGAACGGTGAAGATCACTTCTCGTCGTTCGACCGTTCTCGTCTTCTCATCGTTCGTCGTCCCGTTTCCAGCGTTACTTCGCGCGGAGTATCGCCATTTCACGCACGCCGGGGGAAAAATATCGTTATATTTCCGGGGACTACGATGTCCTTTCTTTTCTTATTTTAACCACGGCAGATTAGTAAGGTGGTAGCAATATGCATTTAAGGTTGCACTCGGCTAAACTGTAATAGCGTTTACTGTGAACATGGGGTTTGCCGATTGTAATGATTTCCTTGTGCGATTACAGCTGAGGAAAGACCGAGAGTGATATCTCAACAGATCCTCCCCGAGGACCTCGACGAAACCCGCTGACTTACCCCTCCTCTCGATTCTGCCGCGTCGACGTCCGTCCGTAGCGACCTCCGGGGATTGCGGCCTCGACCTGGAGCGAGGCGGCGGTCCCTTGAAGCCGCGGCCACGGAAGGGCGAGACCCTGCCGGTCGGCAGACCGGCTGACGCGTCCGCGGATTCCGGTGTCGCCGGTCTGGATTCGGCGAGTATCACGAAGCTGGAGCGACGGTGCGCCCGGCCGAAGGACGTCGTCGACGGGGCGATCTTGTAGGGCTCGGGCGCGCGCGGCGGAGGCGGCGGCGTCGAGGACGGCGGCGGCAGGTAAGCGACGTCGGGGCTGGCCAGCACCCTGAAGGGCGGCGGGCCTTGCCGCACAGCGTGGCCGTCATGGTCGGTCCGCCTCATCCTTGCGTCGCCCTATCTTCCCCGTCGCCGGATCAATGCCAATCAATAATCGATTAATCCGTCCGTCCGTCGATCGGTCGGTCCGTTCATTTCGCTCGATAACGACCGTCGCAATTCGCGCGGGGAATTTTCCGAACACCGGGGGGAAGAAATTTTGTCGTAACGGCGAGTGGATACGTCGATACAGCGAGAGCGAAGAAAATTCGTTCGGACAGCGGAGAATTTGTTTGGACAGCCGAAGGATCGGTTATGAGTATTGATCGTCCACGTGTGTATCCGGCGAACAGCAATCAACGTTCCTTCGATAAGGCGACCGTCCATCCGTTCATCTATCCGAGTCCACTAAACCGTTAATCCCTCCGGTAACGAACTGTCGCAATTTACGCGGGGGCAAATTTCCACCGGGATCCGCGACTCCACGCAGGCCTGAAGAAACGGGTGAAAGACGGGTGAAAATCGTCCTTCTGTGACAACTACGAGCCGTCGTTTGATCCTCCGATACCGCGCGAGACACAACGGCGAAACAACAACGCTCAATCTTAATTGCATCTAACGCTCGAATCGTGTAACGTTCTACCTCGTGATTTATACACGTCACGCCTCGACTAGTTTTGTACCAACTCGAAACTGCGTAAACTCGAAACTGCGTTTATACCTGGTGCCCTTCATGCAGGTCGCCGCTGTAGCGAAGGAGGACGCCGAGAGATCCGCTGTTACTCTCACCTGCAAGGAATAGAAATCTTNGAGTGCGTGACTATCTCGATGATAAACGGTGAAATTTTCGGCGCGATAACAATCGGGAGATCGCGGTTCCGCGCAGCCGCGGATGGAAAGGCCGCGGTTACAGAAATAGAAATAAACGCACGCAACGCGCGTTCGTCCGATCGCGGTTGGAAAATCGTAATAAGACTCCCGTTTCCTCGCCGCAGTCGTTATTGACCCTTCCCTCCCCCCCCCCCCCCCCCCCCCC